>NC_029774.3:64907871-64909909 GCF_000817695.3 Arachis duranensis | reverse complement strand
TACTCATCAAGTTTTTGGCGCCGTTGCCGGGGATTGATTAGATCAACAATAATTAAGTGGGTGAGAAGTCTAGATTAAGCATTTTCTTTATTTTTGTTCTCTGTTTTAGATTGAAACCAAGGTGTTTGAGTTTATGCCTCACTAAGAAATTCTCAACTCTGATATGAGTAATTTCAATTTTCAATGGTGTTGTGTTTTCCAAAATTCAAATGGGGTTCAACTCATCTTATGATCAAACAAATTTTATGGGATATTACCCATCATCACCAATCTCTAATGGTGGTTGGGAATATCACCAAGCAGAGAATACACATTCTGAGCACTCCAATTCATGGAGATTTGCTTCAGAACCACAAGATGAGAAAGAAAATCATATGGGATATTTTCTTCCACCACAAAATGATGCTACTCATGATTCTACTGGTGGCTGGGAAGGAAATTCTAATGCTCCATATGATATTCATCCAAAGATATCATCACTTGACCATGCTTCAACAAAAAGCCCCTTTCAAAACTTACCACTCACATAAACTTCCTATAACCAAAGAATTTTAGAGCTTGAGTCCAAGCTCAAAAGATTTGCAGAGGAGTACGAGAAGTACCAGAAAGAAGAAGAGAACTCCCTCAAAAATATGGAAGTGCAGTTAGGCCAATTATTGAATGCATGGAAGGAGAAAATAGAAAAACAAAAACAAAAGGTCCCTGTGTCAAGTGAAATTTCAATAGAGGATGAGGAGAAGGAGGCAATTGAACCTGAAGCTGCATGTCCACAGAAGCCACTTGAGATAAAGGAACATGAAAACTCACAACCTCCACAAACCTCCCCCATGATAGAGCAATTAAAACAAATGTTGGGTGCAAAAGAGGAAGTGGAGGAGCAAGAAAGTGAAGAAGTCATTCCAAACTCAAGTGAGGCAGAGAAGTACATAAAGGAGGAGTTCATGAAACCACCAATACAAAAGGCTCTGGATGAATACAAAACTCCAATAATCACACAGCAACCAAGACTTGGATTCAAAGAAGTGAAGGCAACTAACAAAAGCACCAATCCTGTCCCTAATCCAGTAAGCAAGATCAATCAAGCCATTTGCAAAAGGAAGCTTGCTGAGGAAAAACCAAGGCAAGGGGCAGTAGCTGAAACTTCTCCTCCTTTGAAGTCATTTCTTTTAACAAACTGGAAGAAGAGGAAGAAAGTAAAGAACAACATGCCAACAGTAGGTAACGTTTCTCTTCTATGCTTTGTTTTCTTTCTTTACTTTGTTTAAATTCAATAAAACGGCATATTGTTACAATCTAAGTTTGGTGTTGCCCTGCAACAAATTGTTCTCAATATTTTTGGATGATTGCATCAAATCAAAAATGAAAGTGACACACCAAGATTCTAAGTTTGGTGTGCCACCTATTCTTCTATGCAAATCATTCAGCAACACCACTTGTCTGCATAACCATAATGTCTTTGCAGTGTTAATTCTCTTTTGGTTTGATATTTTGTTATTCTGTTTACTTTAGTTAATTCTTTGTTTTTAATGCTTTCATTTTAGTCTGCTTATTTGCTGTGTTTATTAATACATCACCAAGAGAGCTTTATTAATGACAGATTCTTGGCTTAGTGATCGTATTTAATAAAGAACAGTTTCATTTGCTTGGTTTTAATTCAAATAAATGGACATAGGATTGCATTTTAAGTTTGGTGTTGCTATGCAACACAATTTGCTTCAAATCTTTACTGGATACTTGCATTGATTCCAAGTGAAAGTGTCACACTAAGTTTGGTGTGCCACTTATTCTTTATGCAAAGTATTATGCTCACCTTCTTAAGCTTGCAATCACAATGTCTCTGTCTCTTGTGCCTTGATTATTATCTTTAATTTTGCTTGCTTAGAACACATGTACTACTAACTTTTCATTGTGTGAGACATTCATGATCCATCTTAGCCCCATAGCCACGGTTCTAATAGTTGCTTGAGGATGAGCAAGCATTCTGAGTTTGGTATGGGAAGGAGGAGAATGGGAGGAAAATGACAACAATAGAGAAGAT
>NC_029774.3:64853519-64906990 GCF_000817695.3 Arachis duranensis | reverse complement strand
GTGGCCCAAAGGAAGAAAAGCGTGGCTCAAAACAAGGAGGAAGAGAGGACAAAAAGTTTTTGGTGAAAAGTTAGCCTCAAAGTTAGACCCCTAACTTTGAGGCTAATGTGAGAAGTTGAGAATCACTCCTGGGCTACTCCACGTTTGCGCCAACGTTAGCCCCCTAACTTGGAGGCTAACGTTGGCATGAAAAATTGGCCCTGGGCTCCTCACGTTTTCGCCAACGTTAGCCCCCTAACTTTTGGGCTAACGTTGGCGCCACACACCACAACAGCTTGAACGGGTATACTTCCAACAAGAATAACTTGAGCTACAAAGCTCCAAATGAGGTGATTCAAGAAGCATTGGAAAGTAGGAATCAAGAGCTTTCCAAGCATATATGGCACTGCATGTTAGACACTAAAATTGAGGGAGAAAACTGCCCCGCAATGTGCATAAACGAACATGGTGGCAACCTGCAGTAAGGCCAACTGACCTCTGCACCTTCAACGGAGTATAACTCGAGCTGTAGAGCTCCAATTGATGCGCTTCCAACCGCAATGGAAAGTAGACATTCAGGGCTTTCCAACAATGTATAATAGTATGGGGTGGACAATACGTTTGAGCCTCCAGAACTGGCGTTTTCGCCAACGTTTGAGGCAAACGTTACCTCAAACGCTGCACACCAAAGCCAGCAACCATGCCCTCTTCAAATGATCATAACTTGAGTTATAAATGTCCAATTGAAGTGATTCCAAGTGGGTTAGAAAGCTGACATTCAGAGCTTTCCAACCATATATGATAGTCTATATTGGGCATAAAATTTAGAGCTTTCCAACCATATTGATAGTTTATATTGGGCATAAAATTGGCAACATGACAAGAGGACAAAGTTGGCGCCATAAATGTGCATAAGGGAAGCCAACGTTGGAGCAAAAGTTAGACCCCTAACTTTGGCACCAACGTTGGCATCAGTAAAACTCAAAGGCACAAGAAATAGATAAAATAGGAATTTCATTTAATTGTAATTTGTTTTTAATTTCATTTTCATTTCCATTTTGTAAAGCCTATATAAGGCATCATTTTCACATTTGTGAGGAGGCTGGCTCCACTAGGGAGCATTAGGAGTAGTAGTAGATAGCTCTCTCTTTAATTTTCTTTTCTTTGTTTTTGAATCTTGGGTGGAGAATTGAAGGTGTTCTGTTTCATTCTCCCTCTGAGATTTCTCTCTGCTTTCTTTACTGCTTAATTGAATCTAATTTTCTGTTAATTGCTCTTCATCTACTCTTGCTGCACTTTACATTTCTTTAATTTCTTTGCAATTGCTCTTGTTGGATCTAGGAAGGCATTGAGATCTAGACTTGGTTATCTAGTCTCTTGGGTCCTGAGATCTTAATTTCAATTTTACATTCTCTGTTTATTACTTTCCATGTTTGTTTACATTTCTGTTTTGATTCCGAATCAATCGAAACCATCTTTTACTTCTCTGCTTGTTGCAATTTAACTTCTCCTTGTTTAAATTCTGCAAATCCAATTCCTAATTCCCTTTACAATTTCATGCAATTTAAATTTCTTGCAATTTAAGCTTCTGTCCATTTAAGTTTCTGTCCAATTTAGCTTCTGCACCTTTAATTCTTGCAATTTACTTTCTGTCGGTCACTCTTCACACAATTCACCAATGTTAGCTTGACTAAACTAATCACCCACTAAAGTTGCTTGATCCATCAATCCCTGTGGGATCGACCTCACTCCCGTGAGTTTTTATTACTTGATGCGACCCGGTGCACTTGCCGGTTAGATCTGTGTGTTTTGGGAGAAATTCATTTTTCCACAAAATACTCATCAATGCCCTACATACAGCTTGCCATGGAAAGGAGTAAGAAGGATTGAAGGAAGGCAGTAGGAAAGCAGAGATCCAACAGGGACAATTCATCTCCATACACTTATCCGAAATTCTCACCAATGATTTACATAAGTATTTCTATCCTTATTTTATGTTTTATTTATTATTATTATTCGAAAACTCCATAATCAATTATTATCCGCCTAACTGAGATTTACAAGATGACCACAGTTTGCTTTATACCAACAATCTCTGTAGGATCGACCCTTACTCACGTAAGGTATTACTTGGACGACCCAATGCACTTGCTGGTTAGTTGTGCGGAGTTGTGACTAAGTATGATTCACGTTTGAAAGCGCTACCAAGTTCATTGGCGCCATTGTTGATGATCACAATTTCGTGCACCATTTTACTTCTTTTTCTCTCTTTCATTAGTTGCATTTCCTTGTTTTTCTTTTTAGTTAGCTCCCTTTTCATGCTTACTTGTTTGGTTGTTTTCCTTTGCTTTTGCTATTTTTCATAGGTGTTGTGGGTAGAGTTTCTTCTTGCAATAGTAGGTTCATTTCTTGTATTCGATTTCCTTGCAATATGTGGAGCTCTATGATTATTGATATTGCTTAGGGAGATGCTAAATTGTTATATTTCCTCCATTTGTTCATTGCTTAAAGGTTGCACACCAAGTGTTTGATGAAAGGCACATATGAGTTTTTGGTTTCAAATTTGACTTAATGCTTCCCCCTTAGTGTTTTTTCTCACCCACTTGCTTATTCCTATGTGCTTGAGCTTATTACTCTTCATGTTTCATATTCATATGCTCAACCCTTATGACTTGCTTCTTGTTAATAGATGTTTGAGTATATGCTTCTCACGCCTCATATTTGCATGCATCTATCGCTCTTGCATCACATGCTAGTGACTTACCATTATATCTATTGTTGTTTTAGTTACATGCTAGCTCATGTTGTTCCGTTTGTGATACCCCACATTCAGCGGCGGCAGTGGGGGGGTTCTTAATGAGGAAGCCACATGAGGCCAACTTGTCTTGGGTAGTGGAGTTTTACACTAACTACCACCTTCCTTCTCTTCAATCGATATATATGCGCCGGAAGCAAGACCCGGTCTCCGAAGAGACTATTCGGCGAGTGCTTAATGTTCCACCCATACCGGAGGATTTGGATGGTTATCAACAGTTTTTGCTCCAGCGCGATGACTTTGAGTTTGTATTTGATTAGGATGCCATTCTCCGGGTCATTGCCGTCTCGGATGCGTCCTGGATCTGAGGGAGCATAAAACCTCGACCCAAGGGCATTGATGCGCATTATCTCACTGTGGAGGTGATAAACCACTATTTTGTGATTCATATTGTATTTAATTGTGTGGTTTTATCAAGTCTTCGCCCACTTATTCATATGATTTACATGTATTTACAATTCCTTCCTAAAAATATTCTATGATTGATAATTTGCTTCCTAAAGACCTTTTAGTTGTATATTTTTATCTTTCTTCATACCATTCGATGCCGTGATCTGTGTGTTAAGTGTTTCAGGCTTCATAGGGCAGGAATGGCGTAAGGAATGAAGAGGAAGCATGCAAAAATGGAAGGAACACAAGGAATTGAGGAGATGACAAGCGAGGAGTCACGCGGTCGCATGGCTCATGTGACCGTGCGAAATGGAAGGAATCAAAGTGACGCGGCCGCGCGGATTGGAAGCTGCATGAACGACGCGAATGCGTGGACGACGCGCATGCGTGGTACGAGAATCGTTGAGTGACGCGAACGAGTGGACGACACGGCCGCGTAACGTGCGCGATCTGCAGAATTATAAAAGTCGCTTGCAGAGATTCTGGGCCGCATTTCAACCCAGTTTTCGGCCCAAAAACACAGATTAGAGTCAGGAAACATGTAGAGACAAAACAACAATTCATTCCGCACAATTTCAAGTTTTTTAGATCTGAATTTACTCCTCCCCTAGGTTTCTCACTTGAACATTCATAATTAGGATTTTGAAGAATTTGGCTTTGGCTTTTGAGAAGAGTCTACCTCTGGTACTAGTCACTATAGTTTGTTATTTACTTTTCATTTATTTTTCCATATTCTTAATTCCTCCAGAGTTGACATTGGATTATTTTCACAAGTTATTAATACAGAACTATTTTTATTTTTAATTAATCCTTTTTATTATTATTTATTATGTCTTCTTTTATTTTCCCCATTGATTCTGTGAAGTCTATAATTATGATGAGTGAGTAGTTCCCTAACTTGATTGGGAGATGATTAAAAGGAGAACCTTGAGTTAGATACTCAAGAGTTCAATTATAATTGGTGCATTGTTGGTTGGCTTGTTAGTCACTAACTCTAATCCTTCCCAAGGGAGAGGATTAGAACTTGTGAATAGAAGTTGACTTTTAATTTGACTTTCCTTCATTCGTTGAGGGTTAACTAAATTAAAATAATGAATAATTATTGATTGCTCTTGATTAAATTCTAACAAGGATAGAACTTCCAATTAATCTTCTCCCGGTCAAGATTTTATTTATATCATATAAATTCTCTAATTTAATTTTCTGTTCAACAAATTCAAAACTCCCTTTGAAAACCTCTAATTGATAAAATAGCACATCTTCCTGCAACTCGTTGGGAGACGACCTGGGACTCATACTCCCAGTATTTTATTTCTAAAATTGTGACAACCCTTTTCTAAATTGACAAGTGGATTTTTTCTGGTTAGAACTGTACTCACAACGCTATCTTTCCAATTAATTCTTAATTTGCCAATTTCCACTCACGTCATTTTTTGGCGCCGTTGCCGGGGAGTTGCAATAGTGTGCTAATTTATTGATTGGAATTTATTTAATTGCATTTTTTCTTTTTATTCTGTTACTATGAGCTGCAAGTTTCTTTCGTTAAATGACATGTTCACTTTCTGATCCAAGCTTGCCAGTATTTGACCCTGAGATTGAAAGAACTATTTCACGTATAAGGCAAGCTCAGCGTCGGCTAGTCCTCTCTGAAGACGAACCTGAAACGTCATTTAAGGAAGAAACAAGCTCCCTCTCTACTGATCCAGTTAATTTACGTGCAGGTGACATGGCAGCACTTAGGAGAGTCACTATCCAGGAGGCTGCAGCCCCTGATTTTACACTACAACCATTCCAGGCATGCCACCCAACAGTGGCTATGGATTTTGAAATAAAATCTGCACTACTCAACTTGATGCCCAAGTTTCATGGCTTACCTGCTAAAGAGCCTATCGAGCACCTTAGGGATTTTCAGACAGCTTGTTCAACTGTTAAGCGTGATGGTACTGACGAAACTTCTATTATGCTAAAGGCTTTCCCATTTTCTCTTGAGGGGAAGGCAAAAGAGTGGTACTACGCTCAACCCGGAGAAACTGTTTCTAACTGGGATATGCTTAGAAGAGAATTTTCGGAGAAATTCTTTCCAGCTGAGGTTGCCGATAAACTAAGGAAAGACATGTCCATGATCGTTCAGGATGAATCTGAGACTCTCTATGAGTATTTGGAACACTTCGATAATCTTCTGGAAGCATGTCCCCACCATATGATTGACAAGATAGTGTTGCTCGGCTACTTTACACAAGGCATGAAATCTCAAGATAGGACCACATTGGAAGGTGCTAGCAATGGGTCTATGAAGAAGTACAAGATTACGGAAGAGGCATGGCAATTGATCAGCGACTTAGCTGAATCTACTAGGAATCACAGGCAAAAACAAAGTCGGTCAAGAGCTGTTGCAGAGGTATCCTCTAGCAAAGAGACTGCTGCTATAACTCAGAGCTTATGTGAAATGACCAATTTATTGAAGCAGATGCAACTAAGTCAACAACAAGCTCAGCAAGTTCAACCTTCACCACAGCACAGCCAACAGTTGGTTCCCCAAAGAGTATGCAAAATCTGTGTAGATTACAGTCATTATACTGATGAGTTTCTGCAACTCCAACCAGCAGACTACACTGTGGCAGCCACTCACAACTTCTATGACCGCCCCAACTAAGGGTACAATCAAGGTGGCAGCTACAACCATGGATGGCAGGATAACCCCAACCAAGGCTGGAGAGATCATTCTAACTAGGGTTGGAGGGACAATCACAACAGAGGAGGCAGGGATAACAATGGAAACCAGAGGTAGAATAACAATAACAACTTCAGGCAGCAGAATCAAAATCAAGCCTACAGAGCACCTCATCTGAGGCAGCCTCAAGCATCTCAGCAGACCCCTCAGATCACTTACCCCTCTTTATCTCCTAATGATGAGTTGCTTCAATCTATTGATCAAAGACAACAGGCTATGGAAAACAATCTTACTTCTACTCTAAATGGTCTGAACTCTACCTTACAAGCCCTTGTCTCACAAATTAGATCACTAAATAACTCTAACAACTAGTTCTCAAGCTCTGGTGGACTCCCCTCTCAACTATTACCCAACCCCAAGAGTGGCATCAATACTATTACCCTGAGATCTGGAACCACACTACAAGAGAGGAATCTAGAGGAATCAGGCCCATCAGAACACGCTCCAACTGCGGACACAGTTGAGGTAGAGAATATTGAAGAAGAAGTTGAGGCTCAAGACATGGCTGAAGCAGAAGCAGCCCAACCTAGGAGTGCAGAACCCCAGTAAGCTGAAGCTATAAAGGATACCACTCCTATTCCATTTTCACACCTTGCTAAGAAGCCCAGAAAGCAAATAGAACTAGATCCCAAAATGGTAGAGATTTTCAAAAAGGTTGAGGTAACTGTTCCCCTTTTTTATTTTATTCAGCAAATGCCTAAATATGCAAAGTTTCTAAAAGAGTTGTGCATACATAAAGATAAAATTAATGAATTAGAAACTATTCCTTTAGGTAGTTCTATATCTGCTTTAATGGGAAATATACCTGAAAAATGTAGTGACCCAGGCCCATGCATGGTTATCTGTACCATTGGAGGTGTGATATTTTCTGATTGTATGTGTGATTTAGGAGCATGCGTGAGTATTATGCCCTTTTCTATATATAATGCTTTAAGGCTCCCTCCCTTAAAAAGGTCGGCAGCTCGTTTTGTGTTAGCAGATAAAAGCATTATCACAGTGGTCGGAATTGCTGAAGATGTATTAGTGAGCATTAAGGGGCTCACGTTTCCCATTGATTTTTATATCCTGGAGATGCCCCAAAATGACTCAAGGAGACCCTCGTCAATCCTGCTTGGTAGACCATTTTTGTAGACTTCAAAATTCAAGCTGGATGCCTTTTCGGGTACCTATTCCTTTGAGGTAGATGGCAGAACAGTGAGCTTCAATCTAGCTGAAGCTATGAAGCATGCCCCAGAAGATCACTCCATATTCCAATGTGACATCATTGATGAAATTATAGTTGCAACTCACCAAGAAGAAATGGAAGAGAGTCACATGGAGCAAGATCCAAGTGTGGGGACACCATCTAAACATACTGAAGATTCATTACCATTTTCACCAGCCTCAGAAAATCCAGAAACAAACCATGAGCAGAAAATAGATTTAAAGCCCCTTCCTCCACACCTCAAGTATGCATACCTTGAGGACAAGTAGAAAATTCCAGTTATCATTGCAAGGGAGCTCACTTTCCAACAAGAAGAACAATTGCTTAGCGTATTGAGGACGCATAAGAAAGCAACTGGATGGAGCTTGGCAGATATAGTAGGCATCAGCCCTCAAGTTTGTGAACATAGAATATTCTTAGAAGAAGGAGCAAAGCCTGTTTGTCAACCTCAGAGAAGATTAAATCCCACCATCTTAGAAGTTGTCAAGAAGGAAATAACCAGACTACTTGAAGCAGATATCATTTACCCCATTTCAGATAGCGAATGGGTCAGCCAAGTACAAGTAGTGCCCAAGAAGTCTGGAGTTACAACAATAAGGAATGAGCAAAGAGAACTTCTGACAACCAGAGTGCAAAACGCATGGATAGTTTGCATTGACTACAGGCATCTCAACCAAGCCACTCGCAAGGATCATTATCCCTTGCCATTCATTGATTAGATGCTTGATCGCCTGTCGGGTAAATCTCACTACTGCTTTCTAGATGGTTATACATGTTATTTTCAAATCCATATAGCTCCTGAGGATCAGGAAAAGACTACTTTTACATGTCCTTTTGGGACTTATGCTTATAAGAGAATTCCCTTTGGCTTGTGCAATGCACCAGCTACTTTCCGAAGGTGTATGATGAGTCTTTTCTCTGATCTCATTGAGACTTGTATGGAAGTTTTTATGGATGACTTTAGAGTTTATGGTGATTCATTTAACCTTTTCTTGGATAGTTTGTCTAAAGTATTGGACATGTGTGTTAGTTCAAACCTTGTTTTAAATTTTGAAAAGTGTCATTTTATGGTAAAACAAGGTATTGTTCTAGGACATGTTGTTTCTGATACTGGTATCTCTGTAGACCCAGCAAAGGTGGATATTATTTTTAGTTTACCTTACCCCTCCTCTGTGAGGGAAGTCCATTCGTTCCTTGGCCATGTAGGTTTTTACAGGAGATTCATTAAGGACTTTAGTAAGGTAGCACTACCCTTATCCAGACTACTGCAGAAAGACATTGAGTTCGAGTTCAGTGAGGATTGCAAACAAGCATTTGATAAGCTAAAGACCGCCCTAACTCAAGCTCCGATTGTGAGGGGACCAGACTGGAGTCAACCATTTGAAATCATGTGTGATGCCTCCAATCATGCAGTAGGAGTAGCATTGGCTCAACATGATGGTAATGACCCGTTTGTAATTGCTTATGCATCTAAGACTTTAGATGCTGCTCAATCTAATTACACTACTACTGAAAAAGAGCTTCTAGCTATTGCTTTTGCTCTGGATAAATTCTGAGCCTATTTACTTGGTACTAAGGTAGTAGTGTACTCATACCATGCATCTCTAAAATATTTATTAGCTAAAAAGGAGTCTAAGCCAAGGCTAATACGTTGGATGCTATTGCTGCAAGAATTTGATCTAGAAATTAAAGATAGAAGTGGTAACCAGAATTTAGTGGCTGACCACTTGAGTCACCTTGAGCACATTAAAGGTGACTCCATTCCTATCAATGATAATTTCCCATTTGATAGCTTGCAAGCAGTATCTGATGTAGCCCATTGGTATGCACCTGTAGCTAATTATCTAGTTAGCCATACTTTTCCTCCCGATTTTACTAAGCATCAGAGAGATAAGCTGAAAAGCGAGTCCAAATACTATGTATGGGATGACCCATATCTATGGAGGTGTGGTGCTGACCAGGTAATTAGATGGTATGTACCTCAATCAGAATTCCAGTCCATTGTAGAGGCCTGCCACTCATCTGAGAGTGGAGGACATTTTGGCCCTCAACGAACTGCTAGAAAAGTTTTAGACTGTGGATTCTGGTGGCCTACTCTTTTTAAAGATGCTGCTGATCTTTGTAAATCTTGTTCTTCATGCCAAAGGTTTGGTAATATATCCCAGAGGGATAAAATGCCTCAACAAATTATGCTTTTCTGTGAAATTTTTGATGTTTGGGGCATTAACTTCATGGGTCCATTTCCAAATTTTAATGGCCACCTTTATATACTGTTAGCTGTAGATTATGTTTCTAAATGGGTGGAAGCAATTCTAACCCGTACTGATGATGATAACACCGTTGTTTCCTTTGTTAGAAACCATATTATTTGTCGCTTTGGATCACCACGAACAATCGTGAGCGATCAAGGCACTCACTTTTGTAATAGGAGACTAACAGGTTTACTAAAGGGGCATGGGATAATCCATAAAGTATCAACAGCCTTTCACCCCCAGACTAATGGGCAAGCAGAGGTGTCTAACAGGGAGATAAAGCGCATACTGCAAAAGGTAGTGAAGCCTCATAGAAAGGACTGGAGCACCAGGCTCCAAGACGCGCTTTGGGCATATCGGACAGCATACAAGACACCAATTGGGATGAGTCCTTTCCGCTTGGTTTATGGAAAGGCCTATCATCTCCCAGTCGAATTAGAACACAAGGCCTTCTAGGCAGTAAAGGAGTGCAACATGGACTATGAGAGAGTTGGAGCTGAATGGAAGTTGCAACTGCAAGAATTAGAGAGCCTTCGCCTTGAAGCTTATGAAAACTCAAGGCTGTATAAAGAGAAAGTGAAGGCCGTGCATGACAAGAGCATTAAGAGACGAGAATTCCAACCAAGGGACTTAGTCCTACTTTACAACTCCAGAATGTGACTCATGCCAAGCAAGCTGAGATCCAGATGGGATGGTCCATATCGAGTAGAGAAGGTGGAACCAAACAGAGTTTTTCCCTTGAGCCATCCTTCAAGCTCTGAACTTATC
The DNA here is from genome assembly GCF_000817695.3 of Arachis duranensis. Classification (NCBI taxonomy): domain Eukaryota; kingdom Viridiplantae; phylum Streptophyta; class Magnoliopsida; order Fabales; family Fabaceae; genus Arachis; species Arachis duranensis. The sequence continues at coordinate 64,896,851 of NC_029774.3, read as the reverse complement.
TAGGTCAATGGACATCGCTTGAAGTTATTCCATGGTGAAAAGATGGTGAAAAACCAGGAACTAGAGATCTTCCTATTGGAAGATCCACCCACAGTGGAGCGTCCAACTTAAGGACATTAAAGCAAAGTGCTGGGTGGGAGACAACCCACCATGGTATGATCATTCCTTCTCCTCTCCTTATCTTCCCTCATCAATAACTTTTCTCAGTACTAATGCCTATCTTTTGTATCTCATCCACATACAGCATACTGCATATTTCTACTTAAAAAAAAGGTGTGAACGGCATGCGACGCGCCATCGTCGCTGACGCGTTTGCGTCATAGTACCTTCGTATCATTATAGAAAAGAGACAGAGAGTTGCGCATGTATGTGGCTGGAGGCATGCCCCTGGCACCATTTGATCCACGCTTCTGCGTGGATGACGCAATCATGTCATTCGTAACAAGGCCTCCCCACGCGTCCGCGTCAACCACGCAACCGCATGGCTCTGCAATTCGACGTATAAGGGTGTTTGACAGTGAGTTGTGCTGGAGCTGGGCTACACTTGTGCTAGTCGCACAAGCACTGCCACGCGAACGCGTGCCCCATGCTTCCGCGCCGTTTTCTCCATCTGGCCATCCACGCGATCGCGTCACCCTAAATTTTGGCAAAACATAATTTGAACAGAGAGTTGTGCGAGTGCGAAGCTGCCCTCGCGCCACTACCGCAAATCATGTCACGCGTCTGCGTGACCGACGCGTCTACGTCATTTCATTTAATGGCTTTCCACGCAACCGCGTGCCCCACGTGTCCGCGTTGATTGCGCCGCCCAACTCATTCAAATCTGCCAGATTATCTTTTCTTTTCTCATCCCATTACTATTTTATTTCCCCCCTTCCTTCTTCCTCCCTTCTTTCACTCCTCTACCCCCTCTTTCCTACCACCATTATCAAGGTTTTTCTTCTCTCTTCTTCCCTCCTTCCTATTTCGTTCTTCTTTTTATTTTCATGTTTTCTTTTTCTTTCTCTTCTACTTTCTCTATCCATGTTTTCTTTTTCTTTCTTCTTCCTCTTATTTGGTGTTGGAAATTTATATGGGTCATTATTTCTATATGTTGCTTTTGCATGTTCAAATTAATATTTCTCATACCTCATTTAACATGCATGCTATATTTTTGTAAAAACGCCCATATGACATTTTGCACTATTTTTAGATTTCTTTTAAATCTACTACTCTAAATGCCTGCTTTTCACAAAAACACTTTTATATTTTATTAATTAAATATAATTTTTTTTACAAACATATTATTAGTTTGAAAGACTTGGTAATCTAAATTGGACATTGAATGTTTGATCTATGCTACTCATGCCCTTGCTGGCATGCCAATAAACACCTTGCATTTAATTTTCATCACATGCACTTGCTATATTTCCATTGTTGATTTGCCACATGTAGTCATGACCATGTGTTCACTTCATTATCCCTTCATGTGCATTGATCACCACCTTTCCCATTCTTTTCCTTGCTATAACCCTTGAGACATTCATGTCTTTACTTGTTTCCTTTCAGGATGGCCACCAAGAAAGGCAAGGAAAAAGCTACCACCAAATCCACAGCAAAGAAAGGAACAAAAAGAGCATTAGTGGCAGAGCCTTCTTCAACTGCAGTCAAGCCCTCAACAAAAAGAATTAAAAGGATTATAAAGGTTGATGAAAAAGAGAGAGCCTTCCCAGCAAAGGACACTGCACGATTTCCCAATCGCTATTGTGAGCAGATGTTCTCCATTTTGGCAGCTCGGAATTACAAAAATGAACACACCTTCTTATCCTTCCACCTCGTATTGTCGAATTTGTTGAGCTACAAATTGCACAAAGACATTAGGGATTCCTACAGAGATTGCCATGACAGGTTAATCTTTCTTGGGTAGTTGAGTTCTACCCCAACTTCTACCTGCCGACCCTGCAGTCTGTTTACATCCGTCAGAAGCAAGTCCCCATTAGAGAAGAGGCCATTCAGTGAGCCTTAAATCTTCCCCCTTCTCCAGAAGGATTGGACGCATTTCAAGAAGCCGCATTCAAGCGCCAGGCATACAAATTTAACTAGGACGCTGTTATCCGAGTTATCACACAACCTGGCAGTAAATGGATCTTTGGATACCATCGTTCCCGTCCTAAGGGAATATTGGCTTCCGTACTCACCTTAGAGGCTCACGTATAGGCATAGATTATGTCCCATTACGTCTTCCCGAGCACTCATGAATCCTCCTTCACCGCAGACATGGCCGTTCTACTATGGTGCATCCTCACAGACTAGCCTCTGAATCTACCAAGACACATCCGGAATGCTTTGGGACACGTGCAAATTGTGGGCAACCTTCCTTTCCCCGCCTTGGTCTCAGATCTTGTCTCAGCAGCTAGAGTATCCTACAGAGCTAGGAACACCAAAGCCATACTTCCACAGGATGATCAGTACATCCCTAACAGAAGATATCTCAGGCCACCACCTGCCACTATCAGCCAGTCCACAGAAGATACTACAGACATCCCACTATCTACTAGTCAGCTGCTGCATCAAATACTGAAGAGGTTGGACCAACAAGACCAGAAAGCAAAGCTCCGAGAGTGCCGCAACCACTGCCATTTCAAATACCTCAAGAAGCTACTCACAGGCAACCACATACCTGATGAGGACCCAGGCACTCCGGACTCCACTTCCTTCACCAGCACAGGGAGCCATGATGGCCCCGACTGTGGAGATATTGCCACCAGCCCACCATTGTTCCTGAAAAATGGCACCGAGGACGGTGCAAAACCTTAAGTGTGGGGAGGTCGGTCAGTAACTGACTTCCAGAGGTAATTCTTTTTCCCTAACACCAATTTCTTTCTCTTTAGTATAGGATAGATTGCATATTAGTAGGTTAATTGCATGCATGTTCTACCTGATTGAAAAGACAATAAGTTTCTTTTAAGACCATATAATTTTTGAAAATTTGACTAAATTAAATCAAAACATTTATGTTACATTTGTTTGAAGTTGAAATTGGAATAGAATTTTTTTTGAGCTAAAAGAACACACAACCCGTGAGACTTTGAGCCTAAATACATGGTTACACTATTTAACCATAAACATTTTATGTCTTGTGTGTTTACTTCTCTATGATTGTAATCTGAATTTTGTTTTATCCTACATGTCCAATATTAATGTGTTATGTGCCTGCATATGATTGAGGCCATTGTTTATTTAGCTCACGTATCCCAAATAACCCAACCCATTTAATTACCTTTGTTAACCACTTTGAGCCGTTTTTAATCTCATTCGTTCTGTATTTTACCACATTACTAGTCTTAAGCGGAAAACAATTGAAAATCCGAATTGAATCTTTGGTTAGCTTAAGATAGAATTTGTGAATTAATTGAGTATGGGAAAATTGTGGGAATAAAGGGTAATAGAAAAATATGTCATGATGAAATAAAGGGAATTTGGGTACCTATTCATGTGAAACCATAAAAGAAAGGTTACAAATCTATGTGCATTGATAAGCTATACAAAAAAATTTTAATTTCTTTATTTTAGTGAATAAAGGGACAAAATCACCCCAATGATAAGTCAAAGTTTAATAATCAATGCACATGTGATCAAATTAAAATAAAGGTTGATGCATGAATATGGAATGTGAAAAGGAGATTTTGGGTAGATAAGATGAATGTTGGAATTATATAGAATACATGTATGTTAGGTGGGAGCTTAGGTTAATTAAAGATTCAATGTATAAGCTCACTTAGCCATATTTCTACCCTTATCCTTACCTTAGCCCCATTACAACCATGAAAAGACCTCATGATGTTTGCATTGGCACTTTAAAATTGTTGATTGATTAGGTGAAAAACAAAATTTTTGAAAGCATGATTAGAAAAGGGTAGAGTGATTACCCCATATACTAGAGATGATTAGAGTGCACACGTACCAACAGTAAGGGTTCAATGCTCAGTCCTGTATTCCCTGCTTTCACAAGCTATCTTCTTACAAATTTATCTGTTTTTACAATATAAATTGAATTGGTGAAATCTACCCCATATTTTGTCTTAGAGAACTTATCTATCTTTAATCATGTAGACAAAAATCATACAGTTGCATTCATATGTATATAGGTTGCATTGCATGAGTCTTACATGTTCTTATTCATTCATATTTATCTCCTTCCACTTAGCATGAGGACATGCTAATGTTTAAGTGTGGGGAGATTGATAAACCACTATTTTGTGATTCATATTGTATTTAATTGTGTGGTTTTATCAAGTCTTCGCCCACTTATTCATATGATTTGCATGTATTTACAATTCATTCCTAAAAATATTCTATGATTGATAATTTGCTTCCTAAAGACCTTTTAGTCGTATATTTTTATCTTCCTTTGTACCATTCGATACCGTGATCTGTGTGTTAAGTGTTTTAGGCTTCATAGGGCAGGAATGACGTAAGGAATGAAGAGGAAGCATGTAAAAATGGAAGGAACACAAGGAATTGAGGAGATGACCAGCGAGGAGTCACGCAATCGCATGGCTCACGCGACCGCGCAAAATAGAAGGAATCAAAGTGACGCGCCCGCGTGCCTGACGCGGCCGTGCGGATTGGAAGCTGCACGAACGACGTGAATGCGTGGACGACGCGCACGCGTGGTACGAGAAACGCGGAGTGACATGAATGCGTGGACGATGTGGTCGCGTGACCTGTGCGATCTACAGAATTACAAAAGTTGCTAGCAGAGATTTTGGGCCTCATTTCAACCCAGTTTTTGGCCCAGAAACACAGATTAGAGTCAGGGAACATGCAGAGACAAAACAACAATTCATTCCGCACAATTTCAAGTTTTTTAGATCTGAATTTACTCCTCCCCTAGGTTTCTCACTTGAACATTCATAATTAGGATTTTGAAGATTTTTGGTTTTAGTTTTTGAGAAGATTCTACCTCCGGTAATAGTCACTATAGTTTGTTATTTACTTTTCATTTATTCTTCCATATTCTTAATTCCTCCAGAGTTGACATTGGATTATTTTCACAAGTTATTAATACAGAACTATTTTTATTTTTAATTAATCCTTTTTATTATTTTCTATTATGTCTTCTTTTATTTTCCCCATTGATTCTGTGAAGTTTATAATTATGATGAGTGAGTAGTTCTCCAACTTGATTGGGAGACGATTAAAAGGAGAACCTTGAGTTAGAATACTCAAGAGTTCAATTGTAATTGGTGCATTGTTGGTTGGCTTGTTAGTCACTAACTCTAATCCTTCCCAAGGGAGAGGATTAGGACTTGTGAATAGAAGTTGACTTTAATTTTGACTTTTCTTCATTCGTTGAGGGTTAACTAAATTAAAATAATGACTAATTATTAGTTGCTCTTGATTAAATTCTAACAAGGAAAGAACTTCCAATTAATCTTCTCCCGGTCAAGATTTTATTTATATCATATAAATTCTCTAATTTAATTTTCTGTTCAACAAATTCAAAACTCCCTTTGAAAACCTCTGATTGATAAAATAGCACATCTTCCTACAACTCGTTGGGAGATGACCTGGGACTCATACTCCCAGTATTTTATTTCTAAAATTGTGACAACCCTTTTTTAAATTGACGAATGGATTTTTGCTGGTTAAGAACTGTACTCACAACGCTATCTTTCCAATTAATTCTTAATTTGCCGATTTCCGCTCACGTCATGAGGCTCAGGTGTGGGCCCAAATCTTAGCCCATTATGTGCTCCCAAGCATCCACGGGTTATCTATTACTGTCGAGCTAGCCTTATTGATTTGGTGCATTCTTGCCGAGAAACCGGTCAATATCCCATCTCTCATCCGTCAAGCCATGGGGAGCATTCATGCCAAGGGAAACTTACCCTTCCCCGCTTTGGTGACCGAGTTAGTTGCGACAGCCGATGTCTCCCGAGAAATTAAAGATCGGAGGGCCATAATCCCGGTTGATGGTAATATTGTTCCGACCGGGAAGTATCTCAAGCCACCGGCGAACACCGAAAACCTTACCATGGCCATTCCTGCAGGTGTCTCTATTGCTTCATCTGCACCACCAAGATTATCCCACCAACGCATTGAGGATCTTCATAAGAAGATGTATCGTTATGAATGACGAAACTAATGCCGGTATGCTTATGTGAAGAAGCTTCTAAGTGTTGTCACCTCACCTATGGAAGAACCGGATATCTCCACATCTACCGCAACCTCAAGTGAAGATAGCAATGATGAGGGAGATAATGGACATTCCAGAGCCGGTCGGCCATTGCGCATTACTCATAGCACGAAGGACCGTGCTAAGTTTTAAGTGTGGGGAGGTCGGTCGAATGATCTCCATAGGTAACACTTGAATAAACTTTGACTCTCTTTTGCCAATTAGGATAGACTGCATGATTAGGTTTTTGCTTTTTGATAATATTTGCATGATAGTTACTTCTCGTTAGGTCGACTTGGTTAGAGTAATGATTTCTTTTCCAAGAAACTACAATTTTTGGGCAACCTACCAATTTTGAAAAAAAATTTTGATGTTGAATTTACTTGAAGAATGTAATTTGGAACATGGATTTTGAGTTGAGAACACAAGCAAGCGAGTTTTGAGCCTAATTGCATGGCTACATCATATAGCCACTTATCTCCCTTCTTGTGTGAAATTGTTCTCTCTCTATAAGTGTGATCTTTGATTTGCCTCATTCTATATGTCCAATTATTCCTTGTATTCATGCATTTATATGATTGAGGCCATTACTTCATTAGCTCACTTACCCAAATAGCCTACCGTTTACTCTCCATTGTTAACCAATTTTGAGCCTACGCTTAACCTAATTGTTCTTTATTTTAGGACATTACAAGCCTAAAGAGAAAAACAATAAAAGTCCCTTGTTTGGATCTTTGAATAGCTTAGGCTAGTGAGAGTGCTTATTATTCAAGTTTGGGGAGGTTTGGGAGCATTGGTTGGGATAAAAGGGTATTTTGTATTTCTACATTTGGAAATTGGGTGCATGCTCATGTATTGATTAAATGTATAAACCTTATGCATTGATGTTTGTGTATGTAGTTTGAAAGAAAAGAAAGATGAGAAAAACAAAGGAAAAAGAAAAGAAGGAAAAATATACATGTAGAAAAAGAAAAGAAAAAAAATGAAAAAAAACAAGAGAGAAGAAAAACAATAAAAAGGGGACAAAATGCCCCAAACTAAAGTCCAATAAAGACCAATGCATAAGTGTTGTGAAATGGAAAGAAGATACATGAGTATGCGAAAAGTGAAAGATGGGTAGTTAGGTTAATTTTCAATTTGTATAGGTCATTGTATAGGTTAGGTGGGAAAGTCTAGGCTAATCAAAGATTCGAATTCTAGCCCACTTAGCCATATATGATCCTACCTTGAACCTAGCCCCATTACAACCTTTGAGAAAGACCTCATGATATTTGTATGCGTACATTGAATAATTATTTATTGTTAGATGAAGAACAAATTTTGGAAAGCATGAAGTAGGGGAGAATCGAGTGATTAACCCTATACACCGAGCGAATAGAGTTTAAACACTTCCGGTGAGGGTTTAAAACCCAAATCCTTGTCCCCGGCTCTTATGAGCGTTCTTCACGCAAGTTACACACACCTCACTTTGGTGTTTGAATTGGTAGAGTTCATGCCTTGCTTATCATCTTGCCCTACGTGCTTATGTATGCTCTTGGAAAATTGATTTTCTTGAGACCAAGTAGATAGTAGCACTCATCTTAGTTGCATTCATATAGGTAGATTGAATTTCATGAATCTCATTCCCTTTGATCCTTTGGTTTTTTGCTTTCCTTTAGCATGAGAACATGCTATAGTCTAAGTGTGGAGAGGTTGATAAACCCCATTTTTAGGGTTTATCTTATATGGATTTTGAGAGTTTTATCAATGATCTTTCACACTTATTCATATAGAAATGCAAGATTTTTGTGTTCCTTTCCCAACTTTGCTTCATGAATAAAAATAGGCTTCTTTTACATTAAAATAGATATATTTTAATCCTCCTCTATTACCATTTGATGCTGTGATCCATTTGTCAGGTGATTTCAGAGCTTATAGGGCAAGGATGGCTTAGAAGAGAGGGAGGAAGCATGCATAAAGGGAAGGAGCATGGAAATGGAGCTTTTGGAGTTCTGAGCAGCGGCGCGTATGCGTACCCTGTGCGTATGTGTGGATGCGTGCTACCAAGATCGGCGCGAAGAGGCCAAAGTCAGAAGCCGGTGCATTTGCATGGCTAAGCCAGAACCTCATGCACGCGCACGCACGCTTGACACGTGCACGTGGATTGTAAAGCTCCAGGGACGCGTGCGCGTGATGTGTGCGTACGCGTCGATGTCGCACGTGACTTTTAAAGAGAAAACGTGACCAGTGATGTCAGGGCAGTTACAGACCCTGTTTGGAGCAGTATTCTGGCGGGAAAAAGCATAAGAAGACCAATGATTGAAGGATCCACATCCATTCACTCATATTACACACATTCTAGATATTTTTAGAACTTAGTTACATTTTGTAGAGAGAAAAGCTCCGCCTTCTCTCTAGGATTTTACTCTTTCTACATCAATTTCTCGTGGATTCCTTTGGTGAGATCAATTGCTAATTCACTTTTAATTTGGTTCAAGTTTTAGATCTACTCTCCTATTCTCAAATTAGTTTCTTTTGCTTCATTCACTTTGGATCTTAGATTTGTGACTTTGTTATTTTGATTTTGAACAATGCATTGAAGAAATTCACTTAATTGTTTGATTATTGATGATTGCTTGAAGTAGATACCTTGAATTCAATTCCTTTTTCTCAATCTCACGATGCTTTTCACTATTGCTCACCAATTGTTTGAGGAAATGCTAGCCCTAGTTATGGAGTAGATTCCTCTTACTTGGCTTAGGGATTGAGTTGTTGGAGATATTTGAATAGTTAATGTCAATTATTAATCCTCTTTTGAGAATTGCTAATTGACTTGTGTATCACTCAAGCTAGACTCCTTTAAGGTTAGGCTAGGGCTTGTGACTCAAGTTGATTACTTTCACTAGATGTTCCTCCATAGGTAGGAGTTGACTAAGCGAAGCAATGATTAGTTGTTGACACAATTGATGGAAGCTATAATGATGGAACTTCCAATGCTCACCCTTAGCCAAGGCTTTTACCATAATTGATTGTTGTTCATTTTTGTTAGCTCAAATTCTTACACCAAACTCTCAAAACCACAAAAGACTTCGTAATCAATGATGTGCATTCTAAGGTAATTCCTAGGGAAGACGACTCGGGACTAATAATCTCTGTTATTGATTTTTGATTTGTTTGATGTGAAATTTGTGTGTCGGTTAGACTATACTCACGATTGGATTTATTGATAATTTCTATACCGACATAAAAATCTCTCATCAATGATTCTAGACTTGGAACCATAGGAACCTCAATTACCCCTTACTAACGAGATTTTATGTCACGTATCCCAATTAGACCAAATAACTTGTTGGAACCTATGATGTACTCTCCAGCTGTAGCTCAATACTATACGGGTCAGAACTCGTAAAAAACTCATGTAGAATAAGGGATCATACTATCGTTCCAACCCAGATTCATAAAGATGAAGAACTAAAATACACCATAGAATGGAATCAAACATATATTGAAGTAGAAAAGTAATAATATTAATCCATAAGAATGAGCAGAGCTCCTATCCTTAACCTAGGAGGTTTAGCCGCTAATAATTTACAAAAAAGATAGTTCTGAGAAGGTGAAGATCAAAACTCCTTAACAAAGGTAATCTTCCATATATTTATACTAATACTAGACCTAAAAAGATATTCATAATAATTAGAAATTACAAAAATAGAATAAAATAAGCTAAAGGTGCAAAAATCCACTTCTGGGCCCACTTGTTGAGTGTTTGGGTTGAGCTTGGCGTCCAACTTGGAGGAGTGGGCATTGAATGCCCACTAGGGGGTGTCCACATAGCCTTGATGCTCCCTTGGTGGCATTGAACGCCAATCTTGGGCGTTGAACGCTAGCTTAGGTCATCTTGGGGCGTTGAACGCCGGAAAGGGGGTAAGTTGGGTGCCCAGTTTGGGCAGTCATATCCAAAGAAAGGTGATGAATCCATATTTGATGATGATTTTTGATTGAAATTGAGTTGATTTCATCATATAAACCTACACTTATTCCATTAAATAGCATGCTTTTGAGCTTTCCTCCCAAATCATGCTTGATTGGGAAAACATGCTCTTTTGTGCTTAATTTAGTCAATTTGATCCCATTTACCTTCCATTCGATGCCTTGATGTTGTTTGTGAGTGATTTCAGATGTCTAAGGTAGGAATGGCTTGGTGAGGATGGAAGAGGAGCATGCAAAGAGGAGGAAGCATGAAGAAACAAAGGAGAAGAGCATCGCGATGCGCACAAACTTTTATAGGTACGCACAAGTAGCAAAGCAAAGCCTAGTGTGTGAGCGCACAGCATCTTGTGCGTCGCACAATCATCCAAAGAATCGCGAAGTATGCGTGCGCACAACCTCTTGTGCGTACGCATAACCTGAGTTTTCTGCCAAGTGTGTGTGCGCACACGTCTGTGCGTACACACAAGTACCCGCAGATGCCTTCATTACAAACGCACGTGACTCGCGTTTTGAGGGGCTTGGAAGCCCAATTCTGAAGCGAAAAGCTCATATTGAACAATGCAAACATTGGAGAAACATAACATATCATTAGTGTAGTTTTTTAGAGTAGTAGGAGGCTTTAGTTTAGTTTTCTTTAAGTTTTCTCTCAACACCATTAGGGTTTATATTAGGGTTTTAAATTTCAAGTGCCATTTTTCATTTTTGATCTTGGATTGTGCTAGCCTCCATTGTAAGTATCTCTTAATTACTACTCTTTATAGTTACAGTTTTGAATGATTGCTATATGCTTTCTTGAGTTAATATTGTTGATTTTGATCATTTGTTGCTCATAGTTTCAAGCATTTTATCAAATTTTCCATGTTAGTGTTTATGCCCACCAAGTTTTTGTGGAAATGTCAATTTTGATTATGGGCTAAATTTCCACCTTTTGGCTTGGGAAAAATGAGCAATTGGGTTCCAAGAGTTGGAATATCCAATATTCAGTAATAATTATTGGATTGTTAATTGTTCTTGTTTCCACTAACACTATCTTATTGCTAAGGCAATTAGCAAGTGAGCTAGAATTTATGGATTAGGAACAACTATGCTCACTTGAATTACTCTTCGATGTAAGAGTTAACTAAGTGAGATTAATCCATTACAATTGTCATAGTTGTGGTTTCAACAAGGAAAGGACTCCCTAGCTCATCCCAAGCCAAGATTCCATTTATGCTTTGAATCACTCACACACACATACATCAATCACTTTTATACGTTACTTGTCCATATTACATAGCTAGTTCTTTAATTCCTTCATTAGTTCATTAATCAAAATTTTGAATGTTCTTTTATTTCTTTAATTGTTTATCTCTTTATTGAAAATCCTTTTTTCCTTCACAAACAAAATTGTGCGCTCATTGATTACAAGTGTCATTGGGAGACGACTCGGGAATTAAAAGTTCCGGAATTATGTTTGGTTTTGAATAGTGACATCTTTTAAATCTAAACTTTGATTAAGGTCTATTGTCAGGTTGGGAATATACTTGTAATGCTAGTCCTATATGAACCACCATATGAACCACCTTATGAACCATACACATCTCACAACCCACCTTATGAACCACCATCACTACAACATTACTACTCCCACGATCACCTTGACCAACCACCACCATATCCACCACCTCAATATCCTCACCCTTATAAACCAACCCCCATGTTTGAAGACTTTCTTCCATATGATGAGCCTTCTATTCCACCTCAACCTCCCTTGGATGATAATTAGCAACAAGAATCGGTCAAGCGTTGGTCCACGAATCCCCACACTTACGTACAGCTATACCAGCAAGTGTACTGGGTCATCTAAGTAATACCTGAGCGAGTCAGGGTCGATCCTACGAGGATTGTAGTTTGAAGCAAGCTATGGTTATCTTACAAGTCTTAGTCAGGTGGATCAAGAAGGTTGTTGGATATGGAGTTGTATAAGGATTAAATCCGTAATAGGAATATAGTTAAGGATTGGAGTTACTTTGTCTTTCTGAATTAACTCTGGTAGTACTATTTCCTTTGCTTGGGAATGATGTCTTCAATCGCAAGATGTAAGCGATTAACGCCTTTATTAAGAGGTCATCAATACTCCTCCAGATCTGATCCCCAGGGTTAGTGTGGATCCATCTCTGCTTGAGGGTGAAGCTCTTACAGTCCATTCTCCTTAATGATTGATGACTTACATCATCTACCCTTTTTCTTGCATAAAAAGGACTATAAAAGAGGCATAATCTCATTTGATCATTGCAATTCATGCCTTAATTGATGAATATCATAGTACATTGCTTTGAAATGAATTTGTGCTGGATTTCAGGTGGAGAAGACATCAAAAATGGGAAAGAAAACAATAAAACAAGTGGGGCGTGTGAAGCAGGCATGCCACTTGGAACAAACGCCACAAAAATGTATTGGCGTGGAATGCCAGAAGCTGGGCATGGCACGCTAGTACAACATTCCAGAGAGCAAAATTGAATACCATCAAAGGGGCGTGGCACGCCAGGAGCAGGGCGTGGCACGCGAACTCATTACTAGAAGAGCCATCACTATGGCGTGCCACTTTGTGTCGAAGGCGTGGCACGCCAGCCCTAGAGTTCACTTGGGCGTGCCACTTGAGAACCAAGACGTGGCACACCAAGCTTATAAGACCCACAATTGAATGGGCGTGCCACTTGAACAACAAGGCGTGGCACGCCAGTGAACAAGGAGACCATGCAAAAGCTGGGCGTGTCACTTGGTATCGAAGGCGTGGCACTCCAGATCAAGAAGTCCCACTAAGGCGTGCCACTTGAGCAACAAGGTGTGGCACGCCAGCACCTAAAGAGGCCAAATAAAGCTGGGCGTGCCACTTGGTATCGAAGGCGTGGCACGCCAGCTTAATTATCTCACTTTGGCATGCCACTTGAACATTCAGATGTGGCACGCCAACATCTGGGACCATGGCAAATAAAGGGCGTGACACGCCAGTCTCATGGCGTGGCACGCTGGTAGTGTTTTCCAGAGAAGGAATTAAAGGGCCCATGAACTCAATCGTGCCACTTGGGAGATAAGGTGTGGCACGCCAGCAAGAAGATGAAGCAAATGAAGGGCGTGACACGCCAGTCTCATGGCGTGGCACGCTGGTAATATTTTCCAGAGAGGAAGAAGAGGAGCCAATGCACTCGGGCGTGCCACTTGGATGACAAGGCGTGGCACGCCGGCAAGGAGGTGAAGCTTTAAGAAGGGCATGGCACGCCAGACCCTGGGCGTGCCACACTGGTACAAATCTCCAGAAGCATAGAAATAAGGGAAGTGACCTTGGGCGTGCCACTTTGGTTCGAAGGCGTGGCACACCAGGTTGCTTTGCCCTTTAAAATGCCTTGGGCGTGCCACTTTAGTTCGAAGGCATGGCACGCCAAGCTACTTTGCCCTTTAAAATGTTCTGGGCGTGCCACTCAGGCTTGAAGGCATGGCACGCCAAGGGTGAAACAGAGGATGGAGTGCCACTTGAATGGAGAGACGTGGCACGCCAAATCAGAAACAGAAGGAGCGTGATACGCCAGAGAAGCGCCAGTCACATGCCAACTGGAAGATCACATTTGTTGAGTTTCTTTTCCCTCTAAATTGTAATTTTTTTTTCACTCTGTAATTTTCTTTTATTTTCTAGATCTAGGAGTAGTATAAATACCCTTGGAAGTATTGGAAAAGTGTAGGTAGCAAGTCACGGAGTTTAGTTTTGATTTTACTTTTACTTTTTATACTTCATCTCTTCCTTCTTTTGTACTTTCTCTCTAAGCTATGAGTAGCTAAATTCCCTCTCATTGTGAGAGGGAGCTCTATTGTACTTGATAGATAAATGATAGTGAATTTCTTCTTCTCTTCATCTTCTCTTTGATTTGCTATAAGGAATTTCGATTTTAATGCTTAGTGTTCAATTAACTTGGAAAAGAGATTGAATGCAAAATGGGTTTCATGGGAACTTTGGAAAAGGAAACATGAAACCATGCTAGAAATCCCTTCTCACACTTGAGTAGAATCTGGGTTTTGGTGTTTGAATATGGTGACATATAATCTTCCCTCTACCTGGACCTATGATGATGTGTGGTATAATCAGGGACCAAGCATATCTCTCTTTATGAGCAATTAGACCAAGGAATTGGCTATTGATCAAGATATGAGAGATTGAGTCACCAAGGGATTGGGACTCAATCAATCATCATTGCTAAGAGGTCAATGAGTTGAATGATTGGAGAGGATATGAGCTGAAATTAATCCAAAGAGACAATATCTCCTGATCTCAATGAATTCCCCCATTCTTATCTCTCCCATTCTTTTATAGCTTTACTTACATTCTGCAAAATCCCACCCCCTTTACATTCTTGTTATTTTCATTTATGCATTTTTGTGCTTTCTTTTATTTCTTTTGTCATTTATGTTTCTGCCATTTATAATTCTGCACACACAACTTATTCTGTTGAGCTTGACTAATTCACCAGTTGATTATAATTGCTCAAATCCACCAATCTCTGTGGATACGATCCCACTCCATTGTGGGTTAATACTTGATGATAATTTTGGTGCGCTTGCCAAGAGCGGATTCATCAATATTATTGGGGAAGGGTAGTGAATTCAGCCCATCAAGTTTTATGGCGCTGTTGCCGGAGATTGGTTTGAATTTGACAATGATTAAACCAATTGGAGAGCTAGATTAAGCCTTTTATTATTATTATTTTTATTTATTTTTCATTTCCTAGTGTTCTAATCTCTGTTTTTCTTTCTTGTCTTTCTGAGATTCTTTAGCTATTCATTGTTTATACTTTCACTCTTCTAACTGTTTGATTAATTGCATCACTCAAGCTAATCACTAATTTTAACTAAGGAGATTTCTTCACTTGCCCTTCTCTTGCTGTGTGTTAGCTGTATGACAGGTAGAAGAGGAGAGGCTTCATCCTCTTTTGATAGTGAACCTGAGAGAACCTTCTTTAGATTGAGGAGGGAGGCTAGAGGCAAGGGTATAGTTGGAGAAGAACTAGTAGAAGAAGATCTAACAACCACCATGGAAGACGAAGTACACAAAGATGTTGGAGGAGGAGCTGGAAATCAAGCTTGGCAAGAGAGGAGAGTCTTAGGCTCCTATATCAACCCAAATCCAAGAAACTGTGGCAACAGCATCCTCAAATCAACAATCCATGCCAACAACTTTGAGTTGAAACCTCAACTCATCACACTAGTCCAGAATAACTTCTCATATGGAGAAGGTGCTCAAGAAGATCCAAATCAACATCTCAACACATTCTTGAGGATATGTGATGAGCGGATAATTTATACGCTTTTTGGCATTGTTTTTAGGTAGTTTTTAGTAGGATCTAGCTACTTTTTGGGATGTTTTTATTAGTTTTTATGCAAAATTCATATTTCTGGATTTTACTATCAGTTTGTGTGTATTTCTATGATTTCAGGTATTTTCTGGCTGAAATTGAGAGACCTGAGCACAAATCTGATTCAGAGGCTGAAAAAGGACTGCAGATGCTGTTGGATTCTGACCTCCCTACACTCGAAGTGGATTTTCAGGAGTTACAGAACTCCAAATGGCGCGCCCTTAATTGCGTTGGAAAGTAGACATCTAGAGCTTTCCAGCAATATATAATAGTCTATACTTTGCTCGAGTTTTGATGATGCAGACTGGCGTTCAAATGCCCCTTCTCTGCCTTACTCTGAAGTTAAACGCCAGAAACACATTACAAACCAGAGTTAAACGCACAAACTGGCATAAAAGCTGGTGTTTAACTCCAAGAGAAGCCTCTACATGTGTAAAGCTCAATGCTTAGCCCAAGCACACACCAAGTGGGCCTGGAAGTGGATTTCTGCATCATTTATTCAATTTTGTAAACCCTAGTGGCTAGTTTCATTATAAATAGGACTTTTTTTAGGCTTTTTGGAATATCTTTGGACCGTTGTTCATGTTTTGGGAGGCTGGCCATTCGGCCATGCCTACCCTTTTTTCACTTATGTATTTTTAACGGTGGAGTTTCTACACACCATAGATTAAGGTGTGGAGCTCTGCTGTTCCTTGAGTATTAATGCAAAGTACTACTGTTTTCTATTCAATTCATGCTTATTCTTATTCTAAGATATCCATTTGCATACAAGAACATGATGAATGTGATGATTATGTGACACTCATCACCATTCTCACTTATGAACGCGTGATTGACAACCACTTCCGTTCTACATGAAGACAAGCTTGAATGTATATCTCTTAGGCTTCTAATCAACGATTCACATCGACTCCCCTCTGACAATGGGGCATCTAAATCCGAGATTAGAGTCTTCGTGGTATAGGCTAGAATCCATTGGCAGCATTCTTGAGATTCGGAAAGTCTAAGCCTTGTTTATGGTATTCCGAGTAGGATCTGGGATGGGATGACTGTGACGAGCTTCAAACTCGCGACTGTAGGGTGTGGTGATAGACGCAAAAGGATAGTAAATCCTATTCCTACACGATTGAGAATCAACAACTGATTAGCCATACGATATCTGTGCAAGGTATTTTTTATCCGAGACGAGCAATCCGACAGTTGATTAGCCATACAGAAACCGTAGAGGACCATTTTCACTGAGAGGACGGGAAGTAACCATTGACAATGGTGACACCCAACATACAACTTGCCATGGAAAGGAGTATGAAGGATTGGATGAAGGCAGTAGGATTGCAGAGATTCAGAAGGAATAATGCATCTCCATACGGTTATCTGAAATTTCCACCAATGAATTACATAAGTATCTCTATCTATATTTTATGTTTATTTATCTTTTAAATTATTAAAACTCTATAACCATTTGAATCCGTCTGACTGAGAAGTTGTGAAAAAGAGTTAAGATTACAATTGTGCGTACCAAGTTGTTAGTGCCATTGAGATCACAATTTCGTGCACCAATATGCTAAGTCCAATGGTGTACACCCTGACACCTACAAACTACTTCTATTCCCTTTCTCACTCAGAGATAAGGCAACAAAGTTGTCAAAATTATTTTCCAAGGAGAGCCTAACCACATGGGAGGATGTTGTGAACAGGTTTCTAGCGAGATTTTACCCTCCACAAAGGATCAACAGGCTAAGAGCTGCGGTGCAAACCTTCAGACAGCTAGATGGTGAAACACTTTATGAGGCCTGGGAGAGGTTCAAAGATCTAACATGGAAATGCCCACCGAATATGTTTAATGAGTGGGTGCAGCTCCATATTTTCTATGAAGGATTAACCTATGAATCGAAGAAGGCTGTGGACCACTTTTCAGGGGGTTCACTCAACAAGAAGAAGACCATTGAGGAAGCCATAGATGTCATTGAAACTGTAGCTGAGAATGACTACTTCTATGCTTCAAAAAGAGGCCAAAAGAAGGGGGTGCTGGAACTCAATTCTATGGATGCCCTGTTGGCACAAAACAAGGCAATTGCAGCACAATTGGGAGCCTTAACCAAGAAAATGGAAAACAATCAAGTTGCAGTTGTCCAAGCTCAAGCACCACCCCAAGAAGAAAATGAACCAGAAATTGAATGCGAGCGCAACTATGTGCATAACCCTCTCGACCACCATATGACTCTAACTCTAAGACTTACAACCCAGGATGGAAGAACCACCCAAATTTTGGGTGGAGGAACCAACAAAATCATAACCAGAATCACAACTCCAACCATCAGTCAAATAACAACAGACCTTACCACAATCCACCTCACACATCATATCCTTCTAACCAACAAACACACCACTATCAAGACACACTAACCCCAACGTCACAACCGTGTGAAATCAATGGTAACTTTGAGAGAGTAGAGGCCGCAATAGCACGCTATCATCACAACTCACAGGAGCCATTTCCACCCTCTTGGAAAGGCAAGCACAAGCTGAAAAGAAGATAGATGCCAACCAAGAAGAATACAGGTTAAATTTGAAGAACCAAGGTGCAGCAATCTCAAAGTTAGAAGCACAAGTGGGGTTCTTATCCAAGGAAATCCCAATGTCTACATACACATTTCCAAGTGACACCATGGCCAACCCAAGAGGAGAATGCAAGGCCATCACACTTAGAAGTGGAAAAGTGCTAGAAGAAGCCACCCAAAACCAGGAAAACAATGAAGAAGAAGCTGCAGAAAAGCCTGAAAATAAAAAGAAAGAAGAGGCCCCTAGCCCATCTTCACCAAAGCCAATCTTGAAGCCTTATGTACCAAAGGCACCATACCCACAAAGGCTAAGGAATGATGGAAAAGACCGCCAGTTCTCCAGATATTTGGAAATCTTCAAAAAGCTCCAAATCAACATACCAGTTGCTGAAGCATTGGAGCAAATGCCCCTCTATGCAAAGTTCTTGAAGGAGCTCATGACAAGAAAAAGAAACTGGGATGAAAAGGAGACTATAGTCCTAACTGAGGAATGTAGTGCCATCATACAAAAGAAACTCCCCCAGAAAATGAAGGACCCAGGAAGTTTCCAAATCCCCTGCATCATAGGGGATACCACTATTGAAAAGGCCTTGTGTGACTTGGGAGCTAGCATCAATCTCATGTCCTTGAACATGATGAGAAGGATGAGAATTGAGGAAGCCAAACCAACAAGAATGGCACTCCAACTACCTGACAGAACATTCAAGTTTCCACATGGAGTGGTGGAAGATTTATTGGTGAAGGTGGGAGAATTCATCTTTCCAGCTGACTTTGTTGTGCTGGATATGGAAGAATAGGCAAACACTTCAATTATCCTAGGAAGGCCATTCCTAGCTACTGCTGGAGCCATCATTGATGTGCAAAAAGGAGAACTAGTCTTGAGATTACATGAGGAAAAGATGGTCTTCAATGTCTTCAAGGCAATGTGCTATCCTAAGGAAGCAATAGGAGAATGTATGATAGTGGACACCATAGAACAAATAGTCCAAGGAGTTTTGGAAGAAGAGCAATATGAAGGAAGTATGGAATTGGAGCAACAAACACCACGTGAAGAACCACCACAAGGAACCATGGAAAGGTCAATAATGACAAACCACAAAGACAATAATGAAGAAGAGGCACCGAAACTAGAGTTAAAAACTCTACCTCCAAGCTTGAAATATGCCTATCTAGGTAACAACAGCACCTACCCAGTGATCATCAACTCAAGCTTGAGTAAGGAGCAAGAAGAGGAGCTCATCTAAGTGCTAAAACAACATAAGGATGCTATAGGCTGGACACTCACAGACCTAAAAGGGATCAACCTTTCAATGTGTATGCATAAGATCCTACTTGAGGAGGGTGCCAAGCCCTCAAGGCAACAACAAAGAAGGTTGAACCCAACCATGAATGAGGTAGTCCAGAAGGAAGTGTTGAAGTTATGGCAAGCTGGGGTGATCTACCCCATCTCAGACAGTCCTTGGGTGAGCCCAGTACAAGTAGTTCCAAAGAAAAGAGGAATCACTGTTGTACTAAATGAGAAGAATGAGCTGATACCAACAAGAACAGTGACTGATTGGCGCATGTGCATCAACTACAGGAAGCTCAATGAAGCCACCAGGAAGGACCACTTCCCCCTACCATTCATGGACCAAATGCTCGAGAGTCTAGCTGGACATGAATACTACTGCTTTCTTGACGGTTATTTGGGTTACAACCAAATAGTTGTGGACCCAAAGGACCAGGAGAAAACTTCATTTACTTATCCATATGGTGTCTTTGCTTACAGGAGGATGCCCTTTGGACTGTGCAATGCACCTGCAACATTCCAAAGGTGCATGCTCTCCATATTCTCGGACATGATTGAGAGGTTCATCGAGGTGTTTATGGATGACTTCTCTGTAGTTGGTAACACATATTTTGATTGCTTGCATCACATAGCCCTGTTGCTAAAGAGATGCCAAGAGACGAACCTTGTTTTAAACTGGGAAAAATGTCATTTCATGGTTACAGAAGGAGTGGTCCTTGGTCATAAAATCTCAAAGAAGAGCATAGAAGTAGATAGGGCAAAGGTAGAAGTGATTGAAAAGTTACCTCTACCATGCAATGTCAAAGCAATCAGAAGCTTTTTGGGACACGCTGGTTTTTATAGGAGGTTTATTAGAGACTTCTCTAAGGTTTCCAAGCCATTGAGCAACCTACTTGTCTCTAATGTGTCTTTTGTTTTTGATAATGAATGCATGTTAGCCTTTGAGGAACATAAGAACAAACTTTTCTCTGCACCTATCATAGCACAACCATGTTGGGATCTATCCTTTGAGTTGATGTGTGATGCATCAGATTTTGTTGTGGGTGCTGTTTTAGGACAGAGGAAGGATAAGTTGGTACATGTCATTTATTATGCCAGAAGGTCCTTAATGAAAATCAAAGGAACTACACCACTATAGAGAAGGAATTACTTACCATTGTCTTTGCTTTTGATAAATTTAGATCATATCTCATTGGTTCTAAAGTAATTGTATTCACTGATCATGCAACACTCAAATACTTGCTTACAAAACAAGAATCCAAGCCAAGGCTAATAAGATGGATCTTGCTACTCCAAGAGTTTGACATCGAAATTAAGGATAGGAGTAGAGCAGAGAACAAAATTGCTGACCACCTCTCAAGGATCCTACAAGAGGAAGAAGGAGCACACCATCTTGCAGTGAATGAAAGCTTCCCGGATGAGCAATTGATGATGATACAAGAGACCCCTTGGTTTGCTGACATAACCAATTTCAAGGCCATTGGGGAACTACCAACCAAATCAACAAACATATGAAGAGAAAGCTCATCAAAGATGCCAAATACTATATCTGGGATGAGCCATACTTGTTCAAAAAGTATGCTAATGGAATCTTGAGGAGGTGTATATCCCATGGAGAGGGACAAGAGGTGCTTTGGCAATGTCATGGATCTGCATATGGAGGCCACTTTAGTGGAGAAAGAACAGTAGCCAAGGTGCTCCAATGTAGATTCTACTGGTCAAGCATTTTCAAAGATGCAAAGGACTTAGTGTCAAGGTTTGATGAATGCCAGAGGGCTGACAATTTACCCAGGAATAATGAGATGCCACAGAGATTTATAATGGAGCTAGAACTATTCGATGTTAGGGGTTTGACTTCATGGGGCCTTTCCCATCCTCCTACTCAAATAGTTATATACTTGTGGCTGTAGATTATGTGTCAAAGTAGGTGAAGGCTATTGCCACCACCACAAATGACAACAAGCTTGTAATGAGCTTCTTGAGACAGAACATTTTCAGCAGGTTCAGAGTTTCCAAAGCACTCATTAGTGATGGAGGGACACATTTCGGCAATAAATAACTAGAAGCAATCCTTCTCAGATATGGAGTCAAATACAAGGTGGCAACCCCTTATCATCCGCAGACCAACGGGCAAGAAGAGATGTCCAACAGGGAGCTAAAAAGTATTCTCGAAAAAACTGCTAGAAGCTCAAGGAAGGACTGGTCTAAGAAGCTAGACGATGCTCTATGGGCCTATAGGACAGCCTTCAAGACCCTGATTGGGATGTCACTATACCAACTAATATTTGGCAAGGCTTGCCACTTGCCAGTTGAATTGGAGGATAGAGCCTTCTGGGCTCTAAAACTACTGAATTTTTGATGAGCAAGCTGCTGGAGAAAAGAGGCTGAGGCAACTCAATGAGCTGGAAGAATTTAGGAACCAAGCATATGAAAATGCAAAGATCTACAAAGAGAAAATAAAAAGATGGCATGATCAAAAGATAGCAAAGAGGGAGTTCACTGAAGGACAAAAGGTGTTATTGTACAATTCTAGACTTAGGTTCTTCCCTAGGAAGCTTAAGTCTAAATGGTCTGGACCCTTCACCATCATCAAAGTGTACCCCTATGGTCAAGTGGAGCTCATGGAGGACAAAACACAGAAAACCTTCACTACAAATGGCCATAGACTCAAGCATTACCTAGGGGACTCACTGGATGAAAGAAGAGTGAGCTACCACCTCAACTGAAAAAGGAAGAACGTCAAGCTAGTGATAATAAAGAAGTGCTGGTTGGGAGGCAACCTAACACTTCATATCCTTTTGATTTATTGCTTTATTAGAAGTAGATTGTAAATATTATCTTAGGAAGTTAATTTCAGTTTTGATAGTTAAGAAAGCTTTGTGAGTTAAATTGTGTGCTATTTTTTTTGGAAGTGCAGCTGGATGAAAGCATTTACTAATGATGATGAGTGATTGGGCTAAGAACTAGCTAAAAAGCTAAGTTTGGTGTGGCCACTCACCAACTTGATCTAGGCTTACAAGAATTTGGATAAATTAAATTTTTTTAGGAGTAAGCCCAGAGATTAAGTTTGGTGTGGCAACTACCATACGAGAATCAATCAGCAAGCCCAATAACACTCAAATTGGAAGCATTTAATACATTGGTGGAAGCTTGAATGAGGATTTTAATGTGTTCAGAGAAGATTAGACGCAAAGAATGTGAGAGGATTGAAATTATTTCTTCCCCATGAACACATTAAAAACCCAATGATAAACCCAATTTGTTGAGATGCAAATGAATTAAGTTTGGTGTCCCAAGGGACACCCATCAGTTGCAATCCCATTCACTAGCATTAAAAAGGAATGTGGAGGATCATTTTGTCATTACTAATGGGGTTTTCGTTTTCTTTTTTTCAGGATATTGAATGGGGCCCGCTTGATAGATAACAAGGAGGTCAAAGTGTACTTACACTTTGAAACTCAACATCTTCAGAGAGCACAGCGGGATAAGGGTTGGCGCCTCTTCCCACGTTAGGCGCCACTCCCTAAGTGAAAAACATTGAATTCCCTTCTTTTCCCACCATCAAACTACACCCTTCACTCCTATAAATCCTCTACCCTCCCCATTCCCTCCACATAACAAACTCACAGAGACCTTTCTTTCTTCTCTCGTTCTTCTTTTTCTTTATCTCTCTACTTGATTGGGATAAGTTTGGTGTTGGGCAAAACCATATTTTGCTTGTGTTTCTTTGCAACACTCCATTAATATCTCAGAACCCTCAAACACACTCTCTCTCTCTCTCCACCCAATGGCACCACCAAGATCCTCAACCTCAAAGAAAAGAAAGACCAAAGAACCAACCTCCAGTTCCTCAAGCTCAAACTTCAATGAGTACAAATTCCTCTCAGCATTCAACCAAAACCAATTTTATGGTTGGGTGAGTGAGAGGGAGATCATCCCAGAGGTCGGCTTTCAACTAGGAAGGAATGAGCACCTTGAGATCAACATTGAGATCAACAACAGGGGCTGGGCACTCTTCTACAACCCACCAAAGAAAGTGGTGGAAGGAGTGGTAATAGAGTTTTATGCCAATGCCGTGCCACAGCCAGGGCAAACTTATGGGTATATTAGCTATGTGAGAGGGAAGACCATTGACTATAGTCCCTCTAACATAGAAAGGGTGCTGATGGTCAAAAGGGTCAACTCCACTCAAAGTTATGAGGAGAGGATAAAGCAACCAGACCTAGGATTTGATGAAATCCTAAATGAAATTTGTGTACTAAATGTGCAGTGGATCAATGATAAAGATGGAAGACCCAACTAGCTGAGGAGAAGAGACTTGAGCCCCCAAGCTAGGGGGTGGTTAGACTTTGTGAGAAGGTCTTTGATCCCTACATCAAACACATCTGAGGTGACCAAGGAGAGGGCTGTACTTATATACAGTATAATGAAGGGGGAGGACGTGAATGTTGGGGAGTTGATTGCCAACAACATCAACAAGATACTGAAGAGCACTAACGAAAGCACAAGATTGGCATTCCCCAGCATCATATAAGAGTTATGTGATGACGCTGGAGTTGAGAAGGTGATTGATGAGGTGTTGGTAAAGCAAGATAAGCCTATAACTGCCAAGAAGATGGCCAAGGTATTGGCCGTCAATCCACTTCAAAGGGCTAGAGAGCATAGAGCTCACGCTCATATGCCACTACCACAACAATAAGAGGAAGAAGAGGCAGAGGAGCAACCACAATTTCTGGCGCTTCAACCACCACCATAACAACAATACCAACAATTTTCTGAAGGAATGAACTGGGAGCATCTGCAAGGAGACGTGCATCAAATGAAGAGAGATATGCATCAATTGAGGGAAGATGTCAACCAATTTCAAGGCAGCCAAAGGGAGCAATGGAACCTAGTGAATGAGAAAATACACAACCTCCAAGGAAGTTTTGAGCAAGCAAGGAAGGAGCAGCAAGAGGAGTTTGATTGGGGTGAGGTGCGAACTGCACTTAACAAGGTGGTGGAGCAAAACAAATGGTAGCAGAGGAACCTTGCTGAGTTCAGGCATCTCTATGATGCCCGGACCATTTCAAGGAGACAATATGATATCAACACACATGCAAAGCTGAATCATCTGTGTAATGCTGTTGCCGCCATCAACCCCGGATACCTAACTTTCATGCAAGGGCTAGAAGAATTGTGTGCCAGACAAGAGGAGATCATAGCTAAGCATAAGGAGGATAAAAGAAATTATATGGTGAGGCTGGGTTTCTGGAAGTCCAAGGACAAGAAAGCACAAGAAGGATCCTCCAAAAAGGGTGAAGATGACTCCTCCCCCTCCAAGAAGAACGACAAAGGCAAGGCGCCAATGAACTAAAGAAGCTGCATAAGGTTGTTGAGTTCCATGGTTGACGTTACCAAATTTCTGAATTCTGCTTAAGTTTTTTTCTGTTTACTTTATGTTTGAGAATAATTGATAATGTTAAAATAGTTTATATTTTATTATGCTGAAGTCTTTTGTGAGTCCTTTGATATGCAAGAAAGAAAATGCAATGATAACTGTAGTCTTCATCTTCATCAATAAAGTAGAGTTTGTTTCCATAAGAGTTGTTGTGAGTGTGAACAAGAGTAAATGAGACTAAGACCAAGAAAGCTTATTCAAAAGAACTAAGGAACAAAAGACTAAGTGAAAAACCTTGAATGAAGTGAAAAGAAAAAAATGAGTCATGAGAAGTAACTAGTCCTAGAAGGCATGACAAGTAGAAGTTGAGGGATGTTCATTGAATATCTATAGAACCAAGAAGTAGTAAGCAACAAAGACCCAAGGCTCTGAGCATCAACTACTAAGGAGGGAAAAGAAATATTGAAAACCTCAAAAAGAGTTAGAACCCCTAGTAGATGCTTGTGGTGAAGATGTGTCAAGAAGAGGGCTGGGCAAGTAAATTCTGAGGGGTGTTTCAACACCTAGCACCCTAAAGTCAACTGACTTGGGAGTTTTAATTGAAAGCCTAATTAAAGGGTTGTCTTGAGACAAAACACTTAGAGTCGTGGTCAATAAACAGAAAAGAAGCACAAAAGAGAAAGAAAGAGTTAACCCTTACTACTTCAAGGTGACAATCAATGAAAAGGACCCCTAAGACACATACTTAGAAAAAACCTTTAAGGATCTAGGAGCTCTTTGTGATATTCAAAGCACTCATGCATATGTTGAGCACTTAGTTCAATTCCTAGTTATAGTTCATACATTCAAGGTCAACCCTCAATTCACCAAAAAGACCACTCACATTGATTTGCTTGGGACAAGCAAAGCTTAAGTTTGGTGTTGTGATGACTTACATCATCTACCTTTTTTCTTGCATAAAAAGGACCATAAAAGAGGCATAATCTCATTTGATCATTGCAATTCATGCCTTAATTGATGAATATCATAGTACATTGCTTTGAAATGAGTTTGTGCTGGATTTCAGGTGGAGAAGACATCAAAAATAGGAAAGAAAACAACAAAACAAGTAGGGCATGTGAAGCAGGCGTGCCACTTGGAATAAACACCACAAAAATGTATTGGCGTGGCATGCCAGAAGCTGGGCGTGGCACGCTGGTACAACATTCCAGAGAGCAAAATTGAATACCATCAAAGGGGCGTGGCACGCCAGGAGCAGGGCGTGGCACGCGAACTCATTACTAGAAGAGCCATCACTTTGGCGTGCCACTTTGTGTTGAAGGCGTGGCACGCCAGCCCCAAAGTTCACCTTGGCGTGCCACTTAAGCAACAAGGCATGGCACGCCAAGCTTATAAGACCCACAATTGAATGGTCGTGCCACTTGAGCAACAAGGCGTGGCACGCTAGTGAACAAGGAGACCATGCAAAAGTTAGGCGTGCAACTTAGTATCGAAGGAGTGGCATGCTAGCTCAAGAAGTCCCACTAAGGCGTGCAACTTGAGGAACAAGGCTTGGCATGCCAGCACTTAAGGAGGCCAAATAAAGCTGGGCATGCCACTTGGTATCGAAGGAGTGGCACGCCAGCTTAATTATCTCACTTTGGTGTGCCACTTGAACATTCAGGCGTGGCACGCCAACATCTGGGACCATGTCAAATGAAGGGCATGACACGCCAGTCTCATGGAATGGCACGCTGGTAGTGTTTTCCAGAGAAGGAATTAAAGGGCCCATGAACTCAGGTGTGCCACTTGGGAGATGAGGCGTGGCACGCCAGCAAGAAGATGAAGCAAATGAAGGGCATGACACGGTAGTCTCATGGTGTAGTACGCTGGTAATGTTTTCCAGAGAAGAAGAAGAGGAGCCAATGAACTCAGGCGTGCCACTTGGATGGCGAGGCGTGGCATGTTGGCAAGGAGGTGAAGCTTTAAAAAGGGCGTGGCACCCCAGACCCTGGGCGTGCCGAGCTGGTACTAATCTCCAGAAGCATAGAAATAAGGGAAGTGACCTTGGGCGTGCCACTTTGGTTCGAAGGCGTGGCACGCAAGGTTGCTTTGCCCTTTAAAATGCCTTCGGCGTGCCACTTTGGTTCGAAGGCGTGGCACGCCAGGCTACTTTGCCGTTTAAAATATTCTGGGCAAGCCACTCAAGCTCGAAGGCGTGGCACGCCAGTGGTGAAATAGAGGACGGCGTGCCACTTGAATGGAAAGGCGTGGCACGCCAAATCAGAAACAAAAGGAGCATGACACGCCAGAGAAGCGCCAGTCATACGCCAGCCGGAAGATCACTGATGCAGCGAAAATTGGTGAATTAAAAATTATTAAAATGTGTACGTTGTAAGTATAGTTCTTAACTCACCGGAAATCCACTTATCAATTTAGAAATATTTCACAAAAATTCAAATTTTAAATACTGGAAGTATGAATCCCAGGTCGTCTCCCAACGAGTTGCAGAAAGGTATGCTATTTTATTAATCAGATGTTTTCAAAAAGGTTTGGGTTGAATAACAGGAATTTAAATTGATGAATTTGAACAATGTAAATAAGAGCCTTGACTGGGAGTTGACTAGTTGGAAGCCCTATTACAGTTGGAATACTCTCAAGATTAATTGATAGTTAAAAGTTATTCTGTTTTGTTATCCTTTACTAGGCAAAGGAAAGTCAAACAAGTTGGAATGCTACGTCTGTTCACAAATTGCAACCCACTTAATTAAAAGGGATTGGTGTTAGTGACTAGAAGGCAATCCAACAGTAACCCAATTACAATCCTTCTTTCAAGCCTTCCAACTCAATTGGTTCCTTTCAATCAACTCCCCCATCAAGTTAGGGAACTACTCGCTCATTGTGAATGCAAAATTCATAACATATGAGAAGAATTTAAAGAAAGACATTGTAAATAGAAATTAAAAATAATCCAATTAAAATAAGAATAATCCTTATATTGAATAAATCCTAATAATATTCCAATGGTAAAATTAACAAAGCAAAGGACATGGAAGAGTAAAGCCAAGTAAAGAAAACGAACTAGAATGACGAAGTCTTGATGAGATAATGACTCTTCTAAATATCCCAATGCAAAAGCAGTAGAAAAATAATATCCTAAGAGTACCAATTGTGTAGAGAGAAAACCTAGAAGAAGAGTAAAACTAGATCTAAAAACTCAAAATTGTGTAGAATGAATGTTGTCCTTCGTTTCTGCATGTTCTCTGGCTCTAGTCTGCTGTTCTGGGCCGAGAGCTGGGTCAAAACAGGGCCCAAAACTCCCCCAGCGAAATCTGTAGATTATGCAGATCGCGCATGTCACGCGATTGCGTCGTCCACGTGGACGCGTCATTCGTGTTTTTCTGTGCCACGCGTTCACAGTTTTCAACCATGTAATAATTCCAGGTAGGAAATATAAATGCATGCTAAATTAATGAATAAGTGGGTAAGGATCATGATAAAACCACATAATTATACACAATGTAAACCATAAAATAGTGGTTTATCAACCTCCCCACACTTAAACATTAGCATGTCCTCATGCTTAATTGAAGGAGATAAGATAAATGAGTATGAACATGTAGAAATTCATGCAATGCAATACAACCTATATATATACAAATGCAACTATATGATTCTTGCCCACTTGATCAAAAGTAAACAAGCTCTTCAAAACAATTACAAATCAAATTCCATTAATTCTATCACTATACAGTAAAACAGATAAAATTGCAAGAAGATAACTCGTGAAAGCAGGGAACATGAAAATTTAAGTATAGAACCCTCACTGATGATGTATATACGCTCTAATCCCTCATAGAGAAGTAAACATACAAGAATAAAAAATCATTGTTAAATAATGTAACCATGCATAAAGGCTCAAATTCTCACAGGTTGTGTGTTCTTTAGCTCAAAAATCATGTTCCAAATACAACTTCAAGCAGATTTATCCTAAAAATTAGGATCAGAATTAGTGAAATTTTATTCTAAAGATATATCATTTTTTTTAGAAGAAACTTATTGTCTTTTTAATCAAGTAGAACATGCATGCAACTAACCTATTCTAAGAAAAAGAAAATCTAACTAAAGTATCCTAATTTATTGGTGCTAGGGAAGAGAATTTACCTCCGGAAGTCAGGTACTGACCGACCTCCCCACACTTAAGGCTTTGCACCATCCTCGGTACCATCTGTCAAGAATAATGGTG
Organism: Arachis duranensis; assembly: GCF_000817695.3. NCBI lineage: Eukaryota > Viridiplantae > Streptophyta > Magnoliopsida > Fabales > Fabaceae > Arachis > Arachis duranensis. Next base: position 64,867,887 of record NC_029774.3, on the reverse strand, counting down.
GGCTGGTGGCAGTGTCTCCACAGTCGGGGCTGTCATGGCTCCCTGTGCTGGTGAAGGACGTGGAGTCCGGGGTGGCGGAGTCTCTGCAATCTCCTCGAAGCAGCTCCCTGAGGTGTTTGAATCGGCGTTGGTTGCGGCGCTCATGGAGCTTTGCTTTCTTTTCATGTTGGTCCTACCGCTTCAGTATCTGATGTAGCAGTTGACTGGTAGATGGTGGAGGAGCTGCAGCATCCTCTGTGGACTGGCTGGTAGTGGCAAGTTGTGGCCTGAGATATTTCCCGTGAGGAACATATTGATCATCCTGTGGGAGAATGGCTTTGGTGTCCCCATCTCTGTAGGATACTCCGGCTGCTGAGATGAGATCAGAGACCAATACGGGAAAAGGTAGGTTGCCCGCGATCTGCACATGTTCCATAGCATTCCGGATATGTCGCGGTAAATTGAAAGGCTGGTCTGTGAGGATACACCATAGTAGAACGGCCATGTCTGCAGTGAAGGAGGACTCATGAGTACTCGGAAAGACGTAATGGGACATGATCTGTGCCCATACGTGAGCCTCTAAGGTAAGGGCGGAGCCGAGATTCCCTTAGGACAGAAACGATGGTATCCAAAGATCCATTTGCTGCCAGGGCGAGCAATAACTCTGAGAACAGCGTCCCAGTCAAAAGTGAATGCCTGGCGCTTGGTTGCAGCTCTTTGAAAAGCGTCCAATCCTTCTGGAGCAGGTGAGAGATCTAAGGCTCGCTGTAAGGCTTCTTCTATAATGGGGACTTGCTTCTGGCATAAATAGATGGACTGCAGAGTCGGCAGGTGGAAGTTGGAGTAGAACTCAACAACCCAAGAAAGATTAACCTATCGTGGCTGTCTCAGTAAAAATCCCCAATGTCTATGTGCAATTTCTCGCTCAACAAATTTAGCGATATGAGGCGGAAGGATAAGAAGGTGTTCGTTGTTGTAATTTCGAGCTACCAGAATAGGGAACATCTGCTCACAGTAGCGATTTGGGAATCGTGCAGTGTCCTTGGCTGGGAAGGCTCGTTCCTTTTCATCAACCTTGATAATTCTTTTAATTCTCTTTGTTGAGGGCTTGACTACAGTTGAAGAAGGTTCTGCCACTAATGCTCTCTTCGTTCCTTTCCTTGCTGTTGGTTTAGGGGTAGCCTTCTCTTTGCCTTTCTTAGTGGCCATTCTGAAAAAGGAAAGAGAAAGTAAGTTAGATCCAAAGAAACAAAGCAAGGAAGGAGATGGAGTGGGTAATAAACAGTGCATGATGAAGATGAATGAAAGAAACACATGGTCTAGACAACATGTGAAAAGATCAAGAAAGGAAATAGGATAGGTGAATAAAAAGGAAAGTAGACGCAAGATGATTATTGGCATGCCGACAAGGGCATGAGTAGCATAGATCAAGCATCACTTCGTAACAAATTAACAATTTGTATTGGCAATTAAATTGGATTAATAAAATAGTAAAGGAATTTTTGTGAAAAACATGCATGGAGTAGTAGAATAGGATAATGTAGAAAAGTGCATGATGCCATATGGGCCTTTTCACAAACACATATAATGCATGGTAAATAAGGCATAGAAAGTATTAAAGTAAACATGAAAGCAATCCTTTTTTTGAGAATAAGATATAAGTGCCAAACAAATTACAATAATCCACAAGCAAATAATGAGGAATGATGGCTCAAATAAATATGCTAGCACCATGTAAAAAGGAAATAAGAAGAAAGAAAATAATGATAAAGAAAAAAAAAGAAAAGAAAAGAAAAGAACATCTAAAAGAAGAAGAATGATAAAAAGGGAGAAAGGGAAGAAGAAAAGAAAACCTTGTTAATGGAGGTGAGAGAAAGAGAGAGTGAAGGGTGGGATAGAAGGGAGAAGGGAGAAGGGAGAAATAAGGAGGGAAAAGAAAAATTAGGATTTGGAGGAGAGAAAGATAAGATAATTTGGCAGTTTTGGTGGAGCTGTGCGGTGCAAGCGACGCGGCCACGTGGAGCACGCATTCGCGTGATTGCGCTGTAAGGTAGTTGACGCGGCCGCGTGACCCATATTGTGCTTCTGGCGCGAGTACAGCCTCGCGGTGACACAACTCTCTATTCAAATTGATAAATTTGCCAAAATTGGGGTGACGCGATCGCGTGGGGCATGTGATCACGTGAGTGGGCTTTTAGAGGAATGTGACGCGGTCGCGTGGGGCACGCGTCGCGTGGGGCACGCGTCGCGTGGGTAGAATTGTGCGTTCAGCACCAATCTAGCACCACTCCAGCACAATAATTGGTTGTGCACCCTTTTACGTCGAAATCCAAGGCACGCGGCCGCGTGGGACATGCGTTTGCGTGGAAGGCTAGGAATCCCATGTTACGCGGATGCGTCAGTAACGCGGTCGCGTGGGATGATCTGTGCCATTGGCACGCCTCCAGCCACGCTCCAGCGTGACTCTTTGTACGCTTTTTATTGCCATTGGTCGCGTAGCTCTTTTTTTATATATATATATAAAATGCGAATGCAGATGCATGTAGGTGCTAATAAAGAGAAGATTTATTGACTAGGAAAAACTAAAGATAGAAAGAAAATAACGATCATACCATGGTGGGTTGTCTCCCACCTAGCACTTTGCTTTAACGTCCGTAAGTTGGACGCTCCAGTAGCTCAATCTTCTGGCCTGTGGGGATCTTCTAAGAGGAAGATCTCAAGTTCCTTATTTTTCTGCAGCTTCTCTCCATGGTACAGCTTTAGACGATGTCCATTAACTTTAATAAGTTCAGAGTGTGAAGGGTGGCTTAGGTGATAAACTCCGTATGGTTCGGCCTTCTCTACTCTGTATAGACCTTCCAATCTCGATCTCAACTTGCCTGGCATGAGTCTTAGTCGAGATTTGTAAAGGAGGACTAAATCCCCAGGTTGGAACTCTTTCCTCCTAATGTGCTGATCATGTACAGCCTTCATCTTTTCCTTGTATATTCTTGAGTTCTCATAAGCTTATAGGCGAAAGCTCTCCAGTTCTTGCAGTTGCAACTTCCTTTTAGCTCCAGCTTGCTTAATTCCCATGTGGCACTCATTGACTGCCCAAAAGGCTCTGTGCTCTACTTCAACTGGGAGATGACAAGCTTTTCCATAAACTAAGCGGAAAGGGCTCATCCCAATTGGTGTTTTGTATGCTGTCCTGTATGCCCATAGTGCATCTTGCAACCTGGTGCTCCAGTCTTTTCTGTGAGGTTTGACTATCTTCTGCAAGATATGCTTTATCTCTCTGTTTGACACCTCAACTTGCCCATTGGTCTGAGGATGGTATGCTGTTGCAACCTTATGAATTATCCCATGCTTCTTCATCAATCTTGTTAGTCTCCTGTTACAGAAATGGGTGCCTTGATCGCTCACGATTGCTCGTGGTGATCCAAAGCGGCAAATAATATGGTTTCTCACAAAGGAAACAACAGTGTTAGCGTTATCAGTGCAGGTGGGAATTGCTTCCACCCACTTGGAAACATAGTCCACAGCTAACAATATATAAAATTGACCATTAGAATTTGGGAACGGACCCATGAAGTCAATGCCCCAAACATCAAAAATTTCACAAAAAAGCATAAATTGTTGAGGCGTCTCATCCCTCCTGGATATATTACCAAATTTTTGGCATGGAAGACAAGATCTACAAAACTCAGCAGCGTCTCTAAAAAGAGTAGGCCACCAGAATCCACAGTCTAAGATCTTTCTAACTGTTCTTTGAGGGCCAAAATGTCCTCCACTCTCAGATGAGTGACAGGCCTCCAAAATGGACTGGAATTTTGATTGAGGTACACAACGTCTAATTACCTGATCAGCACCACATCTCCACAAATATGGGTCATCCCATATATAATATTTAGACTCGCTTTTCAGCTTGTCCCTTTGATGCTTAGAAAAATGTGGAGGAAATGTGCGGCTAACTAGATAATTAGCTACAGGTGCGTACCAAGGTGCTACCTCAGATACTGCTTGCAGGTTATCAAATGGAAAATCATCATCTATAGGAGTAGAATCATCCCTAATGTGCTCAAGGCGACTCAAGTGGTCTGCCACTAGATTCTGATTACCATTCCTATCCTTTATTTCTAAATCAAATTCTTGTAAAAGCAATATCCAACGTATGAGCTTTGGTTAGGAATCCTTTTTAGCTAATAGATACTTCAAAGCTACATGGTCCGAATACACTACTACTCTAGTACCAAGTAGATAAGCTCGAAATTTATCCAAAGCAAAAACAATAGCAAGAAGCTCTTTCTCAGTAGTAGTATAATTGGACTGGGCAGCGTCTAAAGTTTTAGGCGCATAAGTAATAACAAAAGGATCCTTACCTTCACGCTGAGCCAGCGCTGCTCCTACTGCATAGTTGGAAGCATAGCACATGATTTCAAATGGCTGGCTCCAGTTTGGTCCTCTCACAATGGGAGCTTGAGTCAGGTTGGTCTTCAGCTTATCGAACGCTTGCTTACAATTATCACTGAACTCGAACTCAATATCCTTCTGCAGCAATCTGGATAAGGGAAGTGCTACCTTACTGGAGTCCTTAATAAATCTCTTGTAAAAACCTGCATGGCCAAGGAACGAACAGACTTCCCTCACAGAGGAGGGGTAAGGTAAACTGGAAATAACATTCACCTTTGCTGGGTCTACAAAAATACCAGTATTAGATACAACATGTCCTAATACAACCCCTTGTTTAACCATAAAATGACATTTTTCAAAATTTAATACAAGGTTTCTATTGACACATCTATCTAATACACTAGATAATCCATCTAAGAACAGGCTAAAAGAATCACCATAAACGCTAAAATCATCCATAAAACTTCCATACAGTCCTCAATGAGATCAGAAAAAAGACTCATCATGCACCTCTGAAAAGTAGCTGGTGCATTGCACAAGCCAAAGGGCATTCTCTTGTAAGCATAAGTCCCAAAAAGACATGTAAAAGTAGTCTTTTCCTGATCCTCAGGAGCTATATGAATCTAGAAATAACCTATGTAACCATCTAAAAAGCAATAATGTGATTTGCCTGACAGGCGATCCAGCATTTGATCAATGAATGGAAGAGGGTAGTGATCCTTACAAGTAGCTTAGTTGAAACGCCTGTAATCAATGCAGACTCTCCAAGCGTTCTGTACTTTGGTCGCTATGAGTTCTCCATGCTCGTTCTTCACTGTAGTGACTCCAAACTTCTTGGGCACCACTTGTATTGGGCAAACCCATTCACTGTCTGAAATGGGATAAATGATACCTGCTTCCAATAGTCTAGTCACTTCCTTTTTGACAACTTCCAAAATGGTGGGATTCAGTCTTCTCTGGGGTTGGCGGACAGGTCTTGCTCCTTCCTCTAAAAATATTCTGTGCTCACATACTTGAGGGTTGATGCCTATGATGTCTGCCAAACTCCACCCAATTGCTTTCTTGTGCTTCCTCAACACATTAAGTAGCTGCTCTTCCTGTTCAGGAGTGAGATCCTGTGCAATAATAACTGGAAACTTCTGCCCTTCTTCAAGATAAGCGTATTTGAGATGTGGAAGGAGAGGTTTCAACTCAATCTTCTGGTCATGGGTAAGCTCTGGATTGTCTGGAGCTTGTGAAAGTTCAGAAGTGTCCTTATTGTTAGTTAATAGAGTCCCCACACTTGGACTTTGTTCTGTGTACTTTTCTTCCAGCTCTTCCTGGTGAATTTCAGCTACAGCTTCATCTATGACATCACACTGGAAGATGGAATGATCTTCTGGAGGGTTGTTTGTGACTCCATTCAAATTGAAGATTACTATTCAGCCATCTATTTCAAAAGAATATGTTCCTAAAAAAGTATCTAATTTGAATCTTGATGTCTTCAGGAATGGTCTGCCAAGTAGGATTGATGATGGCTTATCTGAGTCATTATTGGGCATCTCCAAGATATAGAAATCAGTGGGAAATGTGAGCCCTTTAATGTTCACTAAAACATTTTCAGTAACTCCAGCTACTGTAGTGATGCTTTTATCTGCCAACACGAAACGAGCTGCCGACCTTTTTAAGGGAGGGAGCCTTAAAACATCATATACAGATAAAGGCATAATACTAACACATGCTCCCAAATCACACATGCAATCATAAATTACTACACCACCAATAGTACAACTAACTATACAAGGACCTGGGTCACTACATTTTTTAGGTAAACTTCCCATTAAAGCAGATATGGAACTTCCTAAAGGAATAGTTTCTAATTCATTAATTTTGTCCTTATGTATACATAAATCTTTTAGAAACTTTGCATATTTAGGTACCTGTTGAATGACATCAAAAAGGGGAACAGTTACCTCAACCTTTTTGAATATTTCTACCATCTTGGGGTCAGGTTCCAACTGCTTCCTGGGCTTCCTTGCAAGTTGTGGAAATGGAATGGGTGTGGTGTTTTCTGCAGTGTCTATGCCTTTTGGTGCTTTCTCCTGTGATTGAGCTTCTTTTCTCTTAGCTATGTCTTGTATGTCCTCTTTCTCTTCAACATCTTCTAATTCCACAACCTCTTCAGCTGAGGCGTTGATGGGAAGCAGAAGCTGGTGAATTAAAAATTATTAAAATAATTATGTTGCAAGTATAGTTCTTAATTCACCAAAAATCTGCCTATCAGTTTAGCAATATGTCACAGAGAGTTTAAATTAAAATTACTGGGAGTTTTAAGTCCTAGGTCGTCTCCCAACGAGTTGCAGAGAAGTGTGCTATCTTATTAATCAGATGTTCAAGAAGTTGAGTTGAGTAAATTGGGATTTAAATTGAGGGAAATTAAATAATATGAATAAAAGCCTTGACTGGGAATTGATTGGTTGGGATCTCTATCATTGATGGAGTGATTTTTAAGATTAATTTATAATTAATGGTTGCTCTATTTGGTTATCCTTTACTATATAAGGGAAAGTCAAACAAGTTGAATTACTGGATCTGTTCACAAGTTACAACCCACTTAGTTCAAAGGGATTGGCGTCGGTGACAGGATGGTAATTCAACAGTTAACCCAATTACAAATTTTCTTTCAATCCTTCCAACTCAAGAGTTCCTTTTTAATCAATTCCCCATCAAGTAATGAAACTACTCACGCATTGTGAATAATAAATCCATAAAACATGAAAGGGAATAAAAAAAAGACATAGTTATTGAAATTGAAATTGAATGAAAAAGAAATAATCCTTGCATTAAATAATCATAAAAGTATCTGAATGACAAAATTGAACAAAAACAAGGAACATGGAAGAATAGAACCAAGTTAAGAAGACAAACTAGAGTGATAAAGTCTTGATGAGGAAATAACTCTTCTCAATGTTCCAATGCTAAGATCAATTAAAGATTAAAATTAAAAACTAGAGAGAAAAACCTAAGAGAGAAAAGTAGATCTCCCAAACTACTGAATGAATGTCTGTTGTTTCTGCATATTCTCTGACTCTAGTCTGCTGTTCCGGGCTAAAATCTGGGCCGAAATAAGGTCCAAAATCGCCCCCAGTAAATTCTGCAGATTATGCAGATCGCACATGTCACGCGATCACGTCATCCATGCGGACGCGTCGCTTGCGCTTTTTCCTCGCCACGCGTTCACGTCGTCCACGCTACCGCGTCGCTTGCGCTTTCCAATCTGCACGGCCGCGTAAGCCATGCGGCTGCGTCACTGCGATTTGCGCTCCTTCGCGCGATCGCGTGAGCCATGCGACCGCGTCACTTCTCGCTGGTTATCTCCTTAAACTCTTGTGTTCCTTCCATTTTTGCTGGCTTCCTTTCCAACCTCCAACTCATTCATGCCCTATAAAGCCTGAAACACTTGACACAAAGATCACGGCATCGAATGGAATAATGGAGAATTAAAATTAAATAATTAAGGTCTTTAGGGAGCAATTTTCAAACATGTACTAAATTTAGGAAGGAAATCTAAATGCATGCTAAATTAATGAATAAGTGGGTAAGGATCATGACAAAACCACACAATTAAACACAATATAAACCATAAAATAGTGGTTTATCAGGCGTGTTCTGGTGGGCTTGGTTCCTCCTGACTTCTCTCCTGCAGTGTGGTTTCAGACCTTAGGATGATGGCATTAATACCACCCTTTGGGTTGGGGAATGGTTGAGAGGGGAGTCCATCAGAGCTTGAGGACTGGTTACTGGAATTTTGCGTTGATCCCATCTGTGAGACAAGAGTTTGTAAAGTAGAAGCGAAAGTATTCAGAGTTGCTTTAATACTTTCTTCCATAGCCTGATGTCTCTGATCAATGGCTTGTAGTAAGTCAGTATTAGGGGATGAAGAGATGCTAGTGGTCTGAGAGGTTTGCTGTGGGGCTTGAGGTTTTCTTAAATGAGGTGCTCTGTAAGGTTGATTCTGCTGCCTGTTGTTATTGTTATTCCACCTCTGATTTCCATTGTTATCTCTGCCTTCTCTGTTAGAATTGTCCCTCCAACCCAGGTTAGAATTGTCTCTCCAGCCTTGCTTGGAATTATCCTGCCATCCTTGGTTATAATTGCCACCTTGATTGTACCCTTGATTGGGGCGGTCATAAAAGTTGTGAGTGGCTGCTACAGTATTGTCTTCTGGTTGGAGCTGCGGACACTCATCGGTATAGTGACTATAATCTGCACAGACGCCACACACTCTTTGTGGGACTAACTGCTGGCTGTGTTGTGGTGGAGAAGGCTGAACTTGCTGAGGTTGTTGTTGATTCAGTTGCATCTGTTTCAGCAAGTTAGAAATTTTACATAGATTCTGGGCTATAGCGGTGTCTCTGTATTAGTGGATACCTCCGCAACAGCTCTTGACCGACTTTGTCTCTGCCTATGATTCCTGGTAGAGTCAGCTAAGTCTCTGATCAATTGCCATGCTTCGTCCGTAGTCTTGTGCTTTTTCATAGAACCATTGCAAGCACCTTCCAGTGTGGTCCTATCTTGAGGTCTCAAACCCTGTGTAAAGTAACCGAGTAAGACTATCTTGTCAATCATATGATGGGGACATGCATTTCGAAGTGTATTGAAGCGTTCCAAGTATTCATAGAGGGTCTCAGATTCGTCCTGGAGGATCATAGACATGTCCTTCCTTAGCTTATTAGCAATTTCAGCTGGAAAAAATTTATCCAGAAATTCGCTCCTAAGTGTATCCCAGTTGGAAATAGTTTCTCTGGGCTGAGTGTAGTACCACTCTCTTGCCTTTTCTTCCAGAGAAAATAGGAAGGCTTTTAATAGAATAGAGATTTCATCAGCTCCATCACGCTTAACAGTAGAGCAAGCGGTCTGGAAATCCCTGAGATGCTTGATAGGCTCTTAAGCAGGTAAGCCATGAAATTTGGGCATTAAGTTGAGTAGTGAAGATTTTATTTCAAAATCTACAGCTACTGCTGGGTGGTACGCTTGGAATGGTTAGAGCGTAAAATCAGAGGCTCCTTCCTCTTGGATGGTGACTCTTCTGGGTGCTGCCATGTCACATGCTCGTAAATGAATTGGATCAGTAGAAAGGGGGTTGTTTCTTCCTTATATGACGGTTCAGGTTCGTCCTCAAAGAGGAGTCGCCTACGCCTAGCTCGCCTTATATGCGAAAGAGTTCTTTCGATTTCAGGATCAAATGCTGGTAAGCTTGGATCAGGAAGCGAACGCGTCATTTAACGAAAGAAATGTGCAGTTCATAGTGATAAAATGAAAATAAAGAAAAAAATTGCAATAGAAATAAATACCAATCAATAAATTAACACACTGTTGCAACTCCCCGGCAACGGTGCCAAAATGTGTACGTTGCAAGTATAGTTCTTAACTCACCGGAAATCCACTTATCAATTTAGAAATATGTCACAGAAATTCAAATTTTAAATACTGGAAGTATGAATCCCAGGTCGTCTCCCAACGAGTTGCAGAAAGGTATGCTATTTTATTAATCAGATGTTTTCAAAAAGGTTCGAATTGAATAACAGGAATTTAAATTGATGAATTTGAACAATGTAAATAAAAGCCTTGATTGGGAGTTGACTAGTTGGAATCCCAATTACAGTTGGAATACTCTCAAGATTAATTGATAATTAAAAGTTATTTTGTTTTATTATCCTTTACTAAGCAAAGGAAAGTCAAACAAGTTGGAATGCTACGTCTGTTCACAAATTGCAACCCACTTAATTAAAAGGGATTGGTGTTAGTGACTAGAAGGCAATCCAACAGTAACCCAATTACAATCCTTCTTTCAAGCCTTCCAACTCAATTGGTTCCTTTCAATCAACTCCCCATCAAGTTAGGGAACTACTCGCTCATTGTGAATGCAAAATTCATAACATATGAGAAGAATTTAAAGAAAGACATTGTAAATAGAAATTAAAAATAATCCAATTAAAATAAGAATAATCCTTATATTGAATAAATCCTAATAATATTCCAATGGTAAAATTAACAAAGTGAAGGACATGGAAGAGTAAAGCCAAGTAAAGAAAACGAACTAGAATGACGAAGTCTTGATGAGGTAATGACTCTTCTCAATATCCCAATTCAAAAGCAATAGAAAAATAATATCCTAAGAGTACCAATTGTGTAGAGAGAAAACCTAGAGGAGGAGTAAAACTAGATCTAAAAACTCAAAACTGTGTAGAATGAATGTTGTCCTTCGTTTCTGCATGTTCTCTGGCTCTAGTCTGCTGTTCTGGGCCAAGAACTAGGTCAAAACAGGGCCCAAAACCGCCCCCAGCAAAATCTGCAGATTATGCAGATCGCGCATGTCACGCGATCGCGTCGTCCACGCGGACGCGTCATTCGCGTTTTTCCGTGCCACGCGTTTGCGTCGTCCACGCCTCCGCGCGGTCGCGTGAACCATGCGGCCGCGTCACTGCGATTTCTCCTCTTCCGCGCGAACGCGTGAGCCATGCGGCCGCGTCACTTCTCACTGATTGTCTCCTTAATTTCTTGTGTTCCTTCCATTTTTGCTAGCTTCCCTTCCAATCTCCAACTCATCCATGCCCTATAAAGCCTGAAACACTCAACACACAGATCACGGCATCGAATGGGATAAAGGAGAACTAAAATGCGTAATAAAAAGTCTCTAGGAAGCAGTTTTCAACCATGTAATAATTCCAAGAAGGACATATAAATGCATGCTAAATTAATGAATAAGTGGGTATGGATCATGATAAAACCACATAATTATACACAATATAAACCATAAAATAGTGGTTTATCAATCACGTTTGTTAAGTTTCTTTTCCCTCCAAATTGTAATTTTCTTTTCACTTTTGTAATTTTCTTTTATTTTCTAGATCCAGGAGTAGTATAAATACGCTTGGAAGTATTGGAAAATGGTAAGTAGCAAGTCACAAAGTTTAGTTTTGATTTCACTTTTACTTCTCACACTTCATCTCTTCAATCTTTTGTACTTTCTCTCTGAGTTATGAGTAGCTAAATTCCCTCTCATTGAGAGAGGGAGCTCTATTGTACTTGATGGATTAATGATAGTGAATTTCTTCTTCTCTTCATTTTCTTTTTGATTTTCTAGAAGGAATTTCGATTTTAATGCTTAGTGATCAATTAACTTGGAAAAGAGATTGAATGCAAAATGGGTTTCATGGGAACCTTGGAAAAGGAAACATGAAACCATGCTAGAAATCCCTTCTCACACTTGAGTAAAATCTGGGTTTTGGTGTTTGGATATGGTGACATATAATCCTCCCTCTACCTGGACCTATGATGATGCGTGGTATAATCAGGCACGCCAAGTTACTTGAGGACTTTGCAGAGGCTTGGGCGTGCCACTTGGTGTCGAAGGCGTGGCACGCCAGGGGTGTGATGGAGGAAGGCGTGCCACTTGAATGGTGAAGCGTGGCACGCCAAGATTGAAAGAAAGGGAGTGTGACACACCAGAGGAGTGCCAATCACACGCCAGCTGGAAGATCACGTTTGTTGAGTTTCTTTTCCCTCCAAATTATAATTTTCCTTTTCACTTTTTGTACTTTTCTTTATTTCTAGATCTAGGAGTAGTATAAATACCCCTGGAAGTAGTAGAAAAAGGGAGTTAGTCATCACTATCTCAGTAGGGGATTCTGGAGTTCTAGTTTTTCACTTTTTACAATTTATCTCTTCCATCTATTGTACTTTCTTTCTGAGCTATGAGAAGCTAAATTTCCTCTCATTGAGAGCGGAAGCTCTATTGTACTTGATGGATTAATGATAGTTAATTTCTTCTTCTCTTCATCTTCTCTTTGATTTGCTAGAAGGAATTTCGTTCTTCATGCTTAGTGTTCAATCATCTTGGAAAAGAGGTTGAATCCAAAATGGGTTTCATGGGAACATTGGAAAAGGAAACATGAAACCATGCTAGAAATCCTTTCTTACACTTGAGTAGGATCTGGGTTTTGGTGTTTGGATATGGTGATATATAATCCTCCCTCTACCTGGACCTACAAGGATGTGTGGTATAATCAGGGACCAAGCAATTAGACCAAGGAATTGGCTATTGATCAAGATCTAAGAGATTGAGTCACCAAGGGATTGGGGCTCAATCAATCAGGATTGCCAAGAGGTCAATGAGTTGCATGATTGAAGAGGATATAAGCTGGATTTAATCCAAAGAGACAATATCTCCTGATCTCAATTAATTTCCCCATTCTTATCTCTCCCATTCTTTTATAGCTTTCATTTACATTCTGCAAATTCCCACAACCTTTTACATTCTTGCATTTTCTATTTCTGCACCTTATTGCTTTCCTTTATTCTTTCGCCATTTATGTTTCTGTCATTTATAATTCCGCACTCACAACATATTCTGTTTAAGCTTGACTAATTCACCAATTAATTAAAATTGTTCAAATCTATCAATCTCTGTGGATATGATCCCACTCCACTGTGGGTTATTACTTGACGATAATTTTGGTGCGCTTGCCAAGGAGCAGATTCATCAATTTTATTGGGAGGGGAGTGAATCCAGACTCATCAAGTCTTATGGCGCTATTGTCGGGGATTGGTTTGAATTTGACAATGATTAAATTGATTGGAGGGCTAGATTAAGCATTTTCTTCTACCTTGTTCTTTTTCTTTGTCTTTTTTTGTGATCTTTAAATTCCCTTCTAATCTCTGCTTTTCTTTCTCTTCTTTTTGGGATCGTTTTAGCTATTCATTGTTTATACTTCCACTCTTCTAACTGTTTGATTAATTACATCAATCAAGCTAACCACTAATCTTAACTGAGGTGATTCTTTCACTTGCCCTTTTTTTGCTGTGTGTTGAATGTATGACAGGTAGAAGGGGAGAAACTTCATCCTCTTTTGATAGTGAACTTGAGAGGACCTTCCTTTGATTCAGGAGGGAAGCTAGAGGTAAAGGCATAGTTGGAGAGGAGCCAGTGGAAGAAGATCTAAGAACCACTATGGATGACGAAGTGCACAACAATGTTGGAGGAGGTGCTGGCAATCAAGCTGGGCAAGAGAGGAGAGTCTTAGGCTCCTACATCAACCTTAATCCAAGAAACTGTGGCAGCAGCATCCTCAAGCCAACAATTCATGCTAACAATTTTGAGTTGAAACCTCAACTCATCACACTAGTCAAGAATAACTGTTCATATGGATGAAGTGCCCAAGAAGATCTAAATCAACATCTCAACACATTCTTGAGGATATGTGATACTATAAAGTCCAATGGGGTACACCCTGACACCTACAAGCTACTATTGTTCCCTTTCTCACTTAGAGACAAGGCATCAAAGTGGCTAGAAGCATTCCCCAAGGAGAGCCTAACCACATAGGAAGATGTTGTGAACAAATTTCTAGCAAGATTTTACCCTCCACAGAGGATCAACAGGCTAAGAGCTGAGGTGTAGACCTTCAGACAGCTAGATGGTGAAACACTCTATGAGGCTTGGGAGAGGTTCAAGGATCTAACAAGAAAATACCCACAGGAAATGTTTAATGAATGGGTGCAGCTTCACATTTTCTGTGAAAGATTAACCTATGAATCAAAGAATGTTATAGACAACTCTTCAGAGGGTTCACTGGTGCACGAAATTGCAATCACACTTTTGCAATCCCGCACAACTAACCAGCAAGTGCACTGGGTCGTCCAAGTAATACCTTACGTGAGTAAGGGTCGATCCCACGGAGATTGTCGGCTTGAAGCAAGCTATGGTTATCTTGTAAATCTTAGTCAGGATATCAGAAATTATCAGGATTGATTGTGAAAAACAAAAGAACATGAAATGATTACTTGTTTTGCAGTAATGGAGAATAGGTTGAGGTTTTGGAGATGCTCCATCTTCTGAATCTCTGCTTTCCTACTGTCTTCTTCTTCAGTCACGCAAGACTCCTTCCATGGCAAGCTGTATGTAGGGTTTCACCGTTGTCAATGGCTACCTCCCATCCTCTCAGTGAAAATGTTC
>NC_029774.3:64851493-64852170 GCF_000817695.3 Arachis duranensis | reverse complement strand
ACACTCTTTTTGCCTTGGATCACAACTTTATTTCCTTCTTTTTCCTTCTTTTTCTTTTCCTTTCTTTTTTTTTTCGAAATTTTTTTTGAATCACTGCTTTTTCTTGCTTCAAGAATCAATCTGATGATTTTTCAGATCCTCAATAACAGTTCTCTTTTTCCTTCATTCTTTCAAGAGCCAACAAATTTCTTTAACATTCTCAAAACAACAAGTTCAAAAGATATATGCACTGTTCAAGCATTCATTCAGAAAACAGAAAGTATTGTCACCACATCAAACTAATTCAACTAGTTTCAAGGATAAATTTCGAAATCATGTACTTCTTGTTCTTTTGTGATTAAAGCATTTTTCATTTAAGAGAGGTGATGGATTCATAGGACATTTATAGCTTTAAGGCATAAAATTTCAATTTTATTAATTATGAATTAAGAACAAGACTCAAAGATAAATATAAGATGAGACTAGAAAAAATAAAAATAGAAAACAAAACAAAAGAAAAAAAACGCAAAAACATAGGCTCCTAATGATAGAGGTTTTCACAGAGTTAGGACTCAACAACCTTGATTTTGAGAAGTGGATGCTCCCTCAGCTTGAGAGGAGAGCTTTTGGCGTTTCAACTCTTGGAGTTCACGCCCCTGCTTCTCTTGCTCCTTCAGCAATTTGCAGAGCATGCAGTT
>NC_029774.3:64849080-64850560 GCF_000817695.3 Arachis duranensis | reverse complement strand
GCCATGATCTTGATGAATCTTGGCTTAGTGATCACGGAGAAGCACACCAAACTTAGAGGTTTGCTTGTCCTCAAGCAAAAGAAAGGAAGGAAGAGAGAGAGAGGAAGAGGAAATTCGAATGGTGTGGGGATTGAGGGGTGGCAAATGTTTATTTATAGAGTGGGGGGAGAGATTTTCGAAAAAAAGAAAAATTTGAAAGGAGATTTGAGGAGATATGGAAAGAAATTGAAAGAAGGGTGAGTTTTTAAACAAAATTTGGGAATGATTTGGAAGATTTGAAGAATGATTTTAAATTTTTGAAAATTTGAAAGTGAATGATGAAAGATTGAAATGTGTTTTTGTAGAAAAATATGGGAAAGAAAAGGAAAGTTTGAAAAAATCTGAGTTGAAAACAAAATTGTGGTCCCCCCACCTTTCTGGCGTTAAACGCCAGAATGGGTGCCATTCTGGGCGTTTAACGCCCATTTGGTGCCCTTTTGGGCGTTTAACGCCCAGCCAGGTGCCCTGGCTGGCGTTAAACGCCAGAAATCCTTTATCACTGGGCGTTTTTCTGAACGCCCAGAATGCTGCACACCTGGCGTTAAACGCCCAGAATGGTGCCCATTCTGGCGTTTAACGCCCAAAATGCACCTTACTGGCGTTTTTTCGCCAGTAAGCTCATTTTCTCTGCTTTTTGAGCTGAATCCTTCTGTAACTCTGTGAATTCCTTCATTTTTGATATACTTGCTCTGTAAGAACAATTCATACAACTTCCTAATGACTGGGTTGCCTTCAGTAAGCTCTTTTTCTCTGCTTTTTGAGCTGAATCCTTCTGTAACTCTGTGAATTCCTTCATTTTTGATATACTTGCTCTGTAAGAACAATTCATACAACTTCCTAATGACTGGGTTGCCTCCCAGCAAGCGCTTCTTTACTGTCTTTAGCTGGACTTTCACTGAGAATCACTCAAGTCTCAGTTTTGAGCACTCCTGCTCAAAATTGCCTTCAAGATAATGTTTGATTCTCTGTCCATTAACAATGAACTTTTTGTCAGAATCAGTATCCTGAAGCTCAACATATCCATATGGTGACACTCCTGTAATCACATACGGACCCCTCCACCGGGATTTGAGTTTTCCTGGAAACAGTCTGAGCCTAGAGTTGAAGAGCAGAACTTTTTGTCCTGGCTCAAAGACTCTGGTTGACAACTTCTTGTCATGCCATTTCTTTGCCTTTTCCTTATAAATTTTTGCATTTTCAAAGGCATTGAGTCTGAACTCCTCTAGCTCATTTAGCTGGAGCAATCTTTTTTCACCAGCTAACTGTGCATCCATGTTAGGAATCTGGTTGCCCAGTAGGCTTTATGTTCCAGTTCCACAGGCAAATGACAGGACTTCCCATACACCAGTTGGTATGGGGAGGTTCCTATAGGAGTCTTGAATGCTGTTCTGTATGCCCACAGAGCATCATCCAAGCTCTTTGCCCAATCCTTTCTTCGGGC
>NC_029774.3:64847151-64847769 GCF_000817695.3 Arachis duranensis | reverse complement strand
GTCTGGTGCAGAGATGACTGGTGCTGTGACCAGCTTAGCTTTCAGGGTCTCAAATGCCTACAGACACTGTGTGTCAAACACAAATGGTGTGTCAGCAGCTAACAGGTTACTCAGAGGTTTTGCAATTTTCGAAAAATCCTTTATAAACCTTCTGTAGAATCCTGCATGCCCCAGAAAGCTTCTGATTGCCTTGACATTGGTAGGTGGTGGTAATTTTTCAATTACCTCTACCTTTGCCTTATCCACCTCTATTCCCTTGCTTGAAATTTTGTGCCCAAGGACAATTCCTTCAGTCACCATAAAGTGACACTTCTCCCAGTTTAAAACCAGGTTAGTCTCTTGGCACCTTTTCAGGACAAGGGCTAGGTGATTAAGACAGGAGCTGAATGAGTCTCCATATACTGAGAAGTCATCCATGAAGACTTCTAGGAATTTCTCTACCATATCTGAGAAGATAGAGAGCATGCACCTCTGAAAGGTTACAGGTGCATTGCACAGACCAAAAGGCATCCTTCTATAGGCAAACACGCCAGAAGGGCAAGTGAATGCTGTTTTCTCTTGGTCCTGAGGATCCACTGCAATTTGGTTGTAACCTGAATAGCCATCCAAAAAGCAGTA
>NC_029774.3:64844870-64845895 GCF_000817695.3 Arachis duranensis | reverse complement strand
TGCATCTTGGCTTTATATTCTTCAACCTTAGATGCTGCAGGTTTATTCCTTACAGAAGTGGTTGAAGAAGCCTTGTTAGAGGGATTACTGTCAGCACTCTCAGGTGTCTGATTCTCCCTAGGCGTCTGAACGCCAGGATTGGGTGGAAATTGGGCGTTTAACGCCAACTTTTCCTCCTTTTCTGGCGTTTGGACGCCAGAACTGGGCAAGGAATGGGCGTTTAACGCCAGCTTTCCTTCCCTTTCTGGCGTTTGAACGCCAATAATATTCCTCTCTGGGCTCTTACTGTCCTCAGAAGGATTTTGGGCAGTGGCTTGGTTATCCTCTGTCAATTGTTCCTTATTTGACTTCTTGCTCTTTTGAGTGGTGCCAATTGTTCCTTGTTTGGCTTTTTGCTCTTCTGAGCAGTGTTATTCAGTGTCTTCCCACTCCTCAGTTGAACTGCTTGACATTCCTCTGTTATCTGTTTAGATAATTGCTGTTTTGCTTGATTCAACTGCAGTTCTATGCTCTTGTTAGCAACTTTAGTTTCATAGAGCATCTCTTTAAAGTCTGCTAACTGTTCTGTCATCAGGAGCAATTGTTGATTAAGCTCAATTATCTGTTCTTGAGGACTAGGGTCAGTGACCACTGTCATGACTTCCTCTTTTGGAGAGAACTCATTGCTAGAGTACAAATACTGGTTTCTAGCAACAGTGTCTATAAGCTCTTGAGCTTCTTCAATTGTCTTCCTCATGTGTATAGATCCACCAGCTGAGTGGTCTAAAGACATCTGAGCTTTTTCTGTAAGCCCATAGTAGAAGATGTCTAACTGTACCCACTCTGAAAACATTTCAGAGGGACATTTCCTTAGCATACCTCTATACCTCTCACAGGCATTATAAAGGGATTCATTATCCTCTTGTTTAAAGCCTTGGATGTCCAGCCTTAACTGTGTCATCCTTTTTGGAGGGTAAAAATGATTCAGGAATTTGTCTGACAACTGTTTCCATTTCTTTATGCTTGCTGTAGGTTGGTTATTCAAC
>NC_029774.3:64830133-64843144 GCF_000817695.3 Arachis duranensis | reverse complement strand
CGCCGGTTTGGGCCATCAAATCTTGGGCAAAGTATGGACTATCATATATTGCTGGAAAGCCCAGGATGTCTACTTTCCAATGCCGTTGAGAGCGCGCCAATTGGGCTTCTGTAGCTCCAGAAAATCCACTTCGAGTGCAGGGAGGTCAGAATCCAACAGCATCTGCAGTCCTTTTCAGTCTCCGAATCAGATTTTTGCTCAGGACCCTCAATTTCAGCCAGAAAATACCTGAAATCACAGAAAAACACACAAACTCATAGTAAAGTCCAGAAAAGTGAATTTTAGCTAAAAACTAATAAAAATATACTAAAAACTAACTAGATTATACTAAAAACAATGCCAAAAAGCGTATAAATTATCCGCTCATCATTCACTCAACAAGAAGAAGACCATTGAGGAAGCCATAGATGTCATTGAAACTGTAGCTGAGAATTACATCTATGCTTCAGAAAGGGGCCAGAAGAAGGGGATGCTGGAACCTAACTCTGTAGATGCCTTGTTGGCACAAAATAAGGCAATTGTAGCACAATTAGTAGCCTTGACTAAGAAGATGGAGAACAATTAAGTTACAGTGGTTCAAGCTCAAGCACCACCCCAAGAAGGAGATGCACCAGAAGTCGAACGTGAGCAAGCAAACTTTGTAGACAACCCTTCTCGACTACCATATGACCCTAACTCCAAGATATACAACCCAGGATGGAAGAACCACCTAAATTTTGGGTGGGGGAACTAACAAGGTCACAACCAAGATCATAACAAGCCATACCAAGCCAATCAATACCAAAATCACAACCCCAACCATCAATCAAACAACAACAGACCCTACCACAATCCACCTCACTCATCATACCCTTCCACCCAGCAAACACACCACCATCAAGACACATTAACCTCAACTTCACAACCATGCAAGATCAGAGGTAACTTTAAGAGAGTAGAGGCTGCAATAGCACAGCTATCATCACAGCACACAGGGGCTATTTCCACCCTTTTGGAGAGACAAGCACAAGATGAAAGGAAGATAGATGCCAACCAAGAAGAATACAGATCGAATCTGAAGAATCAAGGTGCAGCAATCTCAAAGCTAGAGCACAAGTGGGGATCTTATCCAAGCAAATTCCAATGCCTACACACATATTTACCAGTGACACCATGGCCAACCCAAGAGGGGAATGCAAGGCCATCAAAATTAGATGTGGAAAGGTGGTAGAAGAGGCAACCCCAAGCCAGGAGAACCATAAAGAAGAAGCTACAAAAAAATGTGAAAACAAGAAGAAAGAAAAGACCCCTGGCCCATCTTCACCAAAGCCAATCTTGAAGCCTTATGTGCCAAAAGCACCATATCCACAAAGGCTAAGGAAGGATGGGAAGGACGGCCAATTTTCCAGATTCTTGGAGATCTTCAAAAAGCTCCAAATCAATATACCATTTGTTGAAGCACTAGAGCAAATGCCCCTCTATGCCAAGTTCTTGACGGACCTCATGAAAGGAAAAAGAAATTGGGGAGAAAGGAGACTGTAGTGCTAACTGAGGAGTGTAGTGCCATCATACAAAAGAAACTCCTCCAGAAAATGAAAGACCCAGGGAGTTTCCAAATCCCCTGTATCATAGGGGATATCAATATTGAGAAGGCCTTATGTGACTTGGGAGCTAGCATCAATCTCATGTCCTTAAACATGATGAGAAGAATGATAATTGAGGAAGCCAAACCAACAAGAATGGCACTCCAACTAGCTGACAGAACATTCAAGTTTCCACATGGAGTAGTGGAAGATTTATTGGTGAAAGTGGGAGAATTCATTTTCTGAGCTAACTTTATTGTGCTGGATATGGAAGAAGAGGCTAACACTTCAATTATCCTAGGAAGGCCATTCCTAGCTACTGCTGGAGCCATAATTGATGTGCAAAAAGGGGAACTAGTATTGAGATTACATGAGGAGAAGATGGTCTTCACTATTTTCAAGGCAGTGAGTTACCCCAAGGAATCAATGGGAGAATGCATGATGGTGGACACCATAGAACAAATAGTTCAAGGGGTTTTGGAAGAAGAGCAATGTGAAGAAACTATGGAATTGGAGCAACAAACACCACGTGGAGAACTACCACAAGGAACCATGGAAAGTTCAATCATGACAAACCACAAAGACGACAATGGAGAAGAGGCACCAAAACTAGAGCTGAAGCCCTTACCACCAAGCTTGAAATATGCATATCTAGGTGACATCAGCACCTACCCAGTGATCATCAACTCAAGCTTGAGTAAGAAGCAAGAAGAGGAACTTATCCAAGTGCTGAAACAACACAAGGATGCTATAGGCTGGAAACTTACAGACTTAAAAGGGATCAGCCCCTCAATGTGCATGCACAAGATCCTGCTTGAGAAGGGTGCTAAGCCCTCAAGAAAACAACAAAGAAGGCTGAACCCAACTATGAATGAAGTGGTCCAGAAGGAGGTGTTGAAGTTATGGCAAGCTGGGGTGATTTATCCCATCTCAGATAGTCTTTGGGTAAGCCCGGTGCATGTAGTCCCAAAGAAGGGAGGGATTACTGTTGTGTCAAATGAAAAGAATGAACTGATACCCACAAGTAGGGGTGGCAAACGAGGAAGCCTGTTCTGCCCCACCAAAAGCCCGGCCTTTGGCGGGCTGGCCCGCCCGACCCCGCCTAGTGAGTCGATCTCAGAATCCTAGCCCGCCCAACCTAACGGCGGGCTAGCGAACCGGCGGGCTAAGCCCGCCAAATAACTTCTTTTTTTACTTTCAACTATTAAATAATATATATAAAGGCATAAAAAATCTGTCCTATTTTTTACTTTTAACTATTATAATTTCTAAAAGTATAAACAAATTATAATTTTGATATTCACAAACATTAAAGTCTTTGTAATTATAAATATATAGTAAATATAATTATAAACCAAGTTTTCATCCAAAAACAGAATTATAAATATTGTTCCCAAAGCAAAATAAACGTAATCCAAAACATAATTAAAAATATTGTCTCTAAAACAAAATAAATATAATCCAAAATACTCAATTTTCATCTTCATTCTCTTGTAAGTTGGGTTGGAGAAAGTTGAGTTTTGATAAAAAAAATTGTAAAAATACCCCTTGATAAAAAATTATAAGCCCGGCGGAGAAGCCCGCCCCGGCCCGCCAAAGCCTGCGGTTCCCAATTTTCCAGCCTAACCCGCCTTTTTTGGCCGGTTACGCGGGCCGGCCTGGCGGGTTTAGGCCCGTTTGTCACCCCTACCCACAAGGACAGTGACCGGATGGCGCATGTGCATTGACTATCGGTGATGAGCGGATATTTTATACGCTTTTTGGGAGGTAATTTCATGTAGATTTTAGTGTGTTTTAGTTAGTTTTTAGTATATTTTTTATTAGTTTTTAGGAAAAATTCATATTTCTGGACTTTACTATGAGTTTTTGTGTTTTTATGTGATTTTAGGTATTTTCTGGCTGAAATTGAGGGAGCTGAGCAAAAATCTGATCTAGGCTGGAAAAGGACTGCTAATGCTGTTTGATTCTGACCTCCCTACACTCGGAATGGCTTTTTTGGAGCTACAGAAGTCCAAATGGCGCGATCTTAAATGGGTTGGAAAGTAGACATCTAGGGCTTTCCAACAATATATAATAGTCTATACTTTGCGCGAAGATAAACGACGTAAACTGGCATTTAACGCCAGTCCCATGTTGCATTCTGGAGTTCAGCGCCAGAAACAGGTTGCAAGTTGGAGTTCAACGCCAGAAACAGGTTACAACCTGGGGTTTAACTCTAGAAACAGTCCAGGCACGTGTGAAGCTTAAGTGGGCCCCAGAAGTGGATTTCTGCACTATCCATCTTAGGTTACTCATTTTCTGTAAACCTAAGTCACTAGTTTAGTATTTAAACAACATTTAGAGACTTATTTTGTATCTCATGACATTTTTAGATCTGAACTTTATACTTTTTGATGGCATGAGTCTCTAAACTCCATTGTTAGGGGTGAGGAGCTCTGCAGCGTCTCGATGAATTAATGCAATTATTTATGTTTTCTATTCAAACACGCTTATTTCTATCTAAGATGTTCATTCGCGCTTTAATATGAAGAAGGTGATGATCCGTGACACTTATCACCATTCTCAATCCATGAACGTGTGCCTGACAACCACCTCCGTTCTACATTAGATTGAATGAGTATCTCTTAGATTCCTTAATCAGAATCTTCGTGGTATAAGCTAGAACCCTTTGGCGGCCACTCTTGAGAATCCGGAAAGTCTAAACCTTGTCTGTGGTATTTCGAGTAGGATTCAAGGATTGAATGGCTGTGACGAGTTTCAAACTCGCGATTGTTGGGCGTGATGACAAATGCAAAAGAATCAATGGATTCTATTCTGACATGATCGAGAACCAACAGATGATTAGCCGTGCTGTGACAGAGCATTTGGACCATTTTCACTGAGAGGATGGGAAGTAGCCATTGACAACGGTAATGCCCTACATACAGCTTGCGATGGAAGGAGCCTTGCATGTTTGAAAGTGAGGAAGCATTATGTTACAGGAATTCAGAAGACAAAGCATCTCTAAAACTCCAACATCTTCTCCATTATTGCATAATAAGTATTTATTTCATGCTCTTTTACTTTTTACAATTAAAACTAAGAATCATTATTGATATTATATCCTGACTAAGAGTTACAAGATAACCATAGCTTGCTTCAAGCCAACAATCTCCGTGGGATTGACCCTTACTCACGTAAGGTATTACTTTGACGACCCAGTGCACTTGCTGGTTACTGGTACGAGTTGTGAAAAGTGTGATTTACAATTTTGTGCACCAAGTTTTTGGCGTCGTTGCTGGGGATTGTTTGTGTTTGAACAACTGACGGTGATTCTTGTTACTTAGATTAGGAAAAATTTGTCTTTTTAGTTTAGAGTCACTAGGATTGCATCTTCTATTATTCCTTTTAAAAATTTTTCAAAAATATTATTTTTCTTTAATTGAATTTTCCTTTTTTTATGAGTTTAGTGTCATGTTCTAAGTTTGGTCTCAATTGCATGCTTTTCTTGTCTCTCAATTTTTCGAATTGCGTGTTCTTATTTTTCCTTGATCTTTAAATTGTTCTTGTCAATTTTTCTTGTTTGATCTTTGGTTTGTCTTGTTTTGTGTCTTTTCTTGTGCCTTTTTCAAATTTTTGGTTTTCAAAAAAAATTTTATTTATTAAATATCTTTTTAAAACACGTTAAATTTATAGCTTAGTTGGCTAAAGCGTTGGCTTATGTTCTTGGCAATTGGGTATCTTCTTTTTAAAACTTTTTTTAAAAATAATTTTTTCTTTGATTGAATCTTGTGCCAAACTTTAAGTTTGGTGTTCTCTTGTTAATTTTCTTTAATTTTCAAAAATTTAATTTGGTTTTCAAAAAAATTTTAAGTTTGGTGTTCTTTCTTTTGTTTTTGTTGTTCTTGTGAATCTTCAAAGTGTTCTTGAGTCTTCTTTGTGTTTTGATCTTAAAATTTTTAAGTTTGGTGTTCCTTGGTGTTTTTCCTTCAAAATTTTTGAAAGCAAGGAACATTAGATCTAAAAATTTTAAGTCTTGTGTCTTTTGTGTGTTTTTCTCTTTCATCATAAAATTCAAAAATAAAAAAATTATCCTTTCTAACTATTTTTAAGCAATTATTTCAAATTTTTTAAAACAAGTTCAGATTTCAATTTCAAATTTTTTTAAAATCTTATCCTCTTTTAGAATTAAAAAAAAATCATATCTCTTTCAAAAAAAATATCCTAACCACTTTCTCTCTCCTCACTTTTTCGAAAATTTTCATAAAATATTTTCAAATTATTTTTATTTTTTATTTTATTTTTTTTACTTTTTCTTTTTTTATTGTGGTTTTTATTTTATTCTATTTTATTATTTCGAAAATAACTTTTTTAATATAATAAAATAAATAAAATAAATCCACATCATCTCCCTTTCTCCATCATGGACCTAAGTGGAAATGAACAGTCCAGAAGGACTCTGGGGTCATATGCTAACCCCACTACTGCTTCATACGGGAGTAGTATCTGTATACCCTCCATCGGAGTCAGTAGTTTTGAGTTGAATCCTCAGCTCATTATCATGGTGCAGCAAAGTTGCCAGTATTCCGGTTTTCCACAGGAAGATCCTATAGAGTTTCTGGCACAATTTTTATAAATTGCTGACATAGTACATGATAAGGAAGTAGATCAGGATATCTACATATTGTTACTTTTCCATTTGCTGTAAAAGACCAAGCTAAGAGGTGGTTAAATAACCAACCTAATGACAGCATAAAGACATGGAAACAACTGTCAGAAAAATTCCTGAATCACTATTTTCCTCCAAAACGGATGACACAACTAAGGCTGAGCATCCAAGGCTTTAAACAAGGAGATAATGAATCCCTTTATGATGCTTGGGAGAGATACAGAGAGATGCTAAGAAAATGTCCCTCTGAAATGTTTTCAAAGTGGGTGCAGTTAGACATCTTTTATTATGGGCTTACAGAGAAAGCTCAGATTTTTCTAGACCACTCATCTGGTGGATCTATACACATGAGAAAGACAATTGAAGAAGCTCAAGAGCTCATTGATACAGTTGCCAGAAATCAGCATCTGTACCTAAGCAGTGAACCCTCCATCAATGAAGAGGCTAAAACAGTAACTGCTGAACTCAGTCCTGCAGATCAAGCTACTGAATTCAATCAGCAATTAGATTTTCTAACAAAACAGTTAGCCGAATTTAAGGAGATATTGCAAGAAACAAGAATTCTCTAATATGAATATAGAAGTCCAGTTGAAGCAAACAGAATAGCAGTTATCAAAACAAATAACAGAAGAGTGCCAAGCAGTTCAATTAAGAAGTGGGAAAACATTAAATACCTCACTTCAAGGCAGCAGGAAGCCAAGAAATTAACAAACTGCTACCCAAAATCCCACTGAGGACAGTCAGAGCCCAGAGAGGAATAATTCTGGCGCTCAAACGCCAGAAAAGGGGTGGAAAGCTGGCGTTGAATGCACAACCCATGCTCAGTCCTGGTGTTCAATGCCAGAAATAGGCAAGGAATTGGCGTTGAACGCCCAAAGGAAGTGCAGTTCTGGCATTCAGATGCCAGAAACAGGCAAGAAATTGGCGTTGAACGCCCAAAGGAAGCACAGTTCTGGCGTTCAGACGCCAGGAATAGGTAAGGAGTTGGCGTCTAACGCCAATCCAGCTTCCACCCCTGGCATTCAAACACCAGTGGGAGATCAGACACATACAAGTGCTGATAGCAGCCCTTCTAGAAAGGCTTCTCAACCCACATCTGTAGGCAATAAACCTACAGCAACTAAGGTTGAAGAATACAAAGCCAAAATGCCTTATCCTCAAAAACTCTATCAAGCGGAATAGGATAAGCAATTTGCCCGCTTTGTAGACTATCTCAGGACACTTGAAATAAAGATTCTGTTTTCAGAGGCAGTTGAGAAAATACCCTCTTATGCTAAGTTCATGAAAGAGATCTTAAGTCATAAGAAGGATTGGAGGGAAACTGAAAAAGTTCACCTCACTGAAGAATGCAGTGCAGTCATTCTGAAAAGCTTACTTGAGAAGCTTAAAGATCCCGGAAGCTTTACGATACCATGCACATTAGAGGGTACTTCTACCAAGCAAGCTTTATGTGATCTTGGGGCAAGTATCAACCTAATACCTACATCTACTATCAGAAAGCTTGGTTTGACTGAAGAAGTCAAACCAACCCGGATATGTCTCCAACTTGCTGATGGCTCCATTAAATACCCATCAGGCGTGATTGAAGACATGATTGTCAAGGTTGGGCCTGATAAACCCAATTTTTAAGGTTTATCTTATATTGAATTTAGAGCATTTTATCAACCTTCATGGTTTTGTAATCTCTCCCGTATTTGTGCTTAAGTGTAAAAACATGCTTTTTAAGCCTTATTTTGATGAATTCTAATTCCTCTTTGATTCTATAAGATGCCTTGATGTGTCTGCTAGTAATTTCAGGAATGAAATAGGCTCGGCATGGATCAAAGAAGCAAGGAAGGAAGCATACAAGTAGAGAGAAGCATAAAAAGCCAAAGAAGTGAAATCAGCCGAGCACGCGCACGCGCACACATTGCGGAATTGGCTGAGGACGCGCACGCATACCGTGCGCACACGCGTTGCAGTCCACACGTGATCTCATTAAAGCAACACGTGCCTGGCGATTTTAGAGGGTTTCTGCAGCCAATTTTGGCGCCAAACTGCATATAAGAACCAAGGATTCAAGGGGAATGAGGAAGTTAGTTACCATTAGTTTAGTAGTTAGAGTTAGTTTCTAGAGAGAGAAGCTCTCACTTCTCTCTAGGATTAGGATTAAGATTAGGTTTAGTTCTTAGATCTAGATTTTAATTCATCTTCTTCTACTTCTATCCTCTTAATTCATTGATGTTACATTCATCTTCCTCTATTCTTTTGTTGTAATTTCCTTTATGTTGTTCTTGTATTTTGTTGTAGATCTACTTTTGTTCCTTCCTTTCTCTTTCAATTCAATTCAAGGTAAATAATAATAATTGTGTTCCTTTTGATTTGTTGTTGTTAATTCTTTGCAATAATTGTTGTTAGATTTTGTTCTTGTTGTTGATTTACTATGCTTTCCTTTTATGCCTTCCAAGTGTTTGATGAAATGCTTGGTTGGATTTTAGAGTAGAATTTTATACTCTTGCCGTAACTTAGGACCTCTTGGGTTACTAATGTCCAAGTGATTGATGATTGGGAGCCATTGACTCTAGTTCTCACTAATTGAATTAGTGGAGAGTTAGGACCTATGGACTTGGATTGATATATCTCATTCAACTTTCCTTTATCTTTAGTTAGAGGATGATTTAGTGAGATTAATCCTTGCCAATTCTCATATTGTGATTAGTGATTAGGATAGATATCTTTGACCACCAACCCTTGCCAAGACTTTTTTGCCATTAGTTTACTTTTTGCCATTTATTTTTATGTTTCTTATTAAAACCCCAAAAATAACTCACAACCAATAACAGGACACTTTATTGTAATTCCTAGGGAGAACGACCTGAGGTTTAATACTTCGGTTTATAAATTTAGGGGTTTGTTTTAGTGACAAACAATCTTTTGTATGAAAGGATTATTGTTGGTTTAGAAACTATACTTTACAACGAGATTTCATTAGTGAAATTCTAAACCGTAAAAAAATCCAATCATCAAAATGGTGCCGCTGCCGGGAATTTGCAATGGTGTTATGTTATTGGTTATTGTGCATATGTGAATAATGTGAATAGGCTTGTCTTTAGCTTGTTTTCTAGTTTTTGTTAGTTTTTTTTGTTTTTCCATAATGAATTCTCACTTTGGCTATGAGTTTGGTTCTAATTGTGTTGTAGGAAATGTGCACTTCAATGGTAACATGTACCAAGGATGGAACACTCCAAGATGGGAGGAGCCTCAAGGAGTTGATCACTCCTATTGGCAACAACCTCCAGACACTTATAGGTATAATTCTCACCCTGATGCATGTCAATTCAATAGCTATGGTGAATCTTTTTGTGATAATCAATCACCACCACCATATGCCTATGACACCTATCCTCAACATGAACCTCAACCGTACTCACAAGCCCTTCCATACCAAGCCCCTCTCTATGATCCATATCCACCATATGACCAATCATCCATGCCATATTCTTATGACCATTATGAGCAAGAACCTTTAGAACCACCACAACCATATCAAGATTACTCCCAAGAACCACCTCAATGCACACCATCTCCACAATTTTACCAAGAGGAACCACCTTCTTACCATGAACCCTCTCTCTAATATAATGAACCTTCATACTCACCCCAAGCCCCAATAGACAACTCTCTCACTTTGTTACTTCAAGGACAAGAAGCCATGAAGTGGGATACACTTGAGTTTGTGACCAATTTGACCAAGGTGATGAACACTTTATCCCACCAATGTTTGAATACTCAAGGTACTTTCATAGCCACATGTGGAAAACCTAAGGAAGAGCAAAGTATAGAGAAGATATCGGAGAATATGGTGAAAAAGGAATCGATAGTAGTAAGAGAACAATTGGAGAGGCATACGGTTATTGAAATAAAGGAGGAAGTGGTTCAAGACTTAAGAAATGAGAAATCGCCATGTGAATCTCAACAACCTCCGGAGCATATCAAAATTAAAGAATACGAGGAGGTTGAGCATGAGATAGATTCAATCATGGAGGAATTTTTATCTACAATTAAACCCCCATCCATTGAGATAATAGAAGAGTGCACAACCACCCATACCCTTGGTGAACAATGAAGAAGAGAATAAACCGAAGGAGATCTACCAAGGAGAGAATGTTGGCACGGTGTATATCAAAATTGAAGAATATGAAGAGGTTGATCAAGAGATGGATTTATTCATCAATGAATTCCTATCCAATATTGAATCACCTCCCATTAGGAAAGAAACCAAAGCTCTTGAAGACAACACCAAGCCAAGTAAAAGGGAAAAGGTTGAAATTGAAGAAATTTGTCAAAAGGTGGAAATACACAAAGAAGAGCACAAGGAAGTAGACCTTGCATTGCCTAAGTGTGGGGAAGTCTCCCTTCCCAAGTCACCATCCAACACAACATTTGAGTGGGTAAAATCCTTATCTCTAAGCTTTATTTTCTCACTTGAATATGGTTTGATTGAAACAGATGGACAACTTAGAGCTCTTTGTGGACTAAAAGGAAAAAGAGAATTGTGTAGTGGTTGGAAATTGGGTATAAAGCTCTCTAAGGTCAAAGCTTTAAAGTATAGGGATGATGATGGGACAAGCACCACTTGGTATGGGTCTAGAAAGAAACATTGGTGGACTCAAGAGAATTCTATGTTTCGACCGCCCTTATGTCACTCACCCTTATGGAAAAACCATGAAACTCAACTCACAGATGGGTGTGAAGATAAGATATGGGATCCCGGTTCGCTATGTGAAGACCAACTATAGGGACTCATATCTTGGGTGGAACTCTACCCAAGCTTGATGAAGATGGTTGGCAATTCTGTCAACCATTCAAGAAGCAAGGACCCTTGGAGATTCAAGGATGAGTACAAGCAAAAGCCACCATGACAATGAGCTCCTCAAAATGTCCAACTTAAGGACTTAAAATAAAAGTTCTAGGTGGGAGACACCCCACCATGGTAAACTCATTCCACTCTCTTTTAATTTTGCATAATAAGTGATTTGAGTTGCCATTGTAGGTATATTTCATATTGATTTGTTTGTACAACTTGATTGTTAGCATAGTCACATGTATGTTGTGTTTAGTAGTAGATGAATAAAATCAAATTGCATTTTTTGTGAATTGTATGATGGTTGATTGAATAAAGAGTTGTGAGCATTTTAGGGGCAAAATTTTTCTGCAAAAAAAAGGGGGGTGGATGCGCGCGCAAGACGTACGCGCACGCGTCCATGAGCGAATGCACCACCATACACTCTCTAGAGAATTGGGCCTCTCTTGGGCAAACCCTATACCCTGAGCCCAACACAACCCACGCGGACGCGCACAACGTGCGTGTGCGCCATTCACAACAGTAAGGGAGTACACGCGGATGCGCACCTGCTGCGTCCGCATCGATCTGCTGCTGCAACTTCTAAGCCAAAATCCAGAGAGTTGCGTTGGTCCTGGGCCAACTTTAAGCCCCTAGCCCAAATCCTCTCACGCGGACACACACTTTCCGCGTACGCATTCGTACGCAAAAAGGGGGAAGCACGCGAGCGCACACATCGCGCTTGCACGCCATCTGGATAAACTGTTAATGCACGCGTAAGCGCACATGCCGCGTGCGCGTCGGTCTGATAGTGCAACTTCCAGGCCATTTTCCAGAGAATTAGGCCTTTTTTGGGCCAACCTTAAGCCTGCAGCCCAACTCCCTACATGCGTGCGCTCACTGTACGCGCACGCGCCCTTTCCAATTTCCACCATCCACGCTTGAGCACTCTAGGCGCGCACGCGTCGGTCCCCAATTTCATCAAATGCACGCAGACGCGCATTGTGCGCACCCACGTCGATGTAAAAATATGAAAACCCTAGACGCGAGCGACGCTGCGCAGTCGCGCACCTCACCCTCACTCCCACCTTCTTCCTCTTCGCCCCTCTTCTTCCTCTTTTCCCGATCACTACTCGCCGGCGACCATCGCCGCCGTCGCCCACACCGCAGCCCTCACCCTTTCACCCTTAGTCTCACTCTCTTTCTCTCACCCACTCAATCTGTCTCACACTCAAGCCCTTACCACAGCCAGAGCCAGAGCCGACCGGTGTACTGGTGCGCGAAATTGTGAACAATACTTTTCACAACTCTCATAATCCCCGGTCATGAACCCCAAAAACTTGGTGTTCAATACCATGGCATTACACGACTTCGCACAACTAACCAGCAAGTGCACTGGGTCGTCCAAGTAATAAACCTTACGCGAGTAAGGGTCGATCTCACGGAGATTGTTAGTATGAAGCAAGCTATGGTCATCTTGTAAATCTTAGTCAGGCAGACTCAATTAGATATGGTGATGAACAAAATAAACATAAAGATAAAGATAGAGGTACTTATGTAATTCATTGGTAGGAACTTCAGATAAGCGCATGAAGATGCCTTCCCTTCCGTCTCTCTGCTTTCCTACTATCTTCATCCAATCCTTCTTACTCCTTTCCATGGCAAGCTTGTGTAGGGTTTCACCGTTGTCAGTGGCTACCTCCCATCCTCTCAGTGAAAATGTTCCTATGCTCTGTCACAGCATGGCTAATCATCTGTTGGTTCTCGGTCATGCCGGAATAGAATCCATCGATTCTTTTGCGTCTGTCACTAACGCCCTGCCTGCTAGGAGTTTGAAGCACATCACAGTCATTCAATCATTGAATCCTACTCAGAATACCACAGACAAGGTTAGACCTTCCGGATTCTCTTGAATGCCACCATCAGTTCTTGCCTATACCACGAAGATTCCGGTTAAAGAACCCAAGAGATATTCACTA
>NC_029774.3:64828565-64829039 GCF_000817695.3 Arachis duranensis | reverse complement strand
AATGCTTTTTCTTGCTTCAAGAATCATTGTAATGATTTTTCAGATCCTCAGTAACATGTCTCCTTTTTCATCATTCTTTCAAGAGCCAACATTCATGAACCACAAATTCAAAAGACATATGCACTGTTTTAGCATACATTCAGAAAACAAAAATATTGCCACCACATCAAAATAATTAAACTATTATAAAATTCAGAATTCATGCAATTCTTTTTCTTTTTCAATTAAGCACGTTTTTATTCAGGAAAGGTGATGGATTCATAGGACATTCATAACTTTAAGGCATAGACACTAAGACACTAATGATCACAAGACACAAACATAGATAAGCATAAGCACTAGAATTCGAAAAACAGAAGAATAAAGAACAAGGAAATTAAGGAACGGGTCCACCTTAGTGATGGCGGCTCTTTCTTCCTCTTGAAGATCCTATGGAGTACTTGAGCTCCTCAATGTCTCTTCCTTGTCTTTGTT
>NC_029774.3:64827039-64827414 GCF_000817695.3 Arachis duranensis | reverse complement strand
GCCTTGGATGCCATAAATGGTTATGGAAAAACAAAAAGCAATGCTTTTACCACACCAAACTTAAAAGGTTTGCTCGTCCTCGAGCAAAAGAAGGAAGAAGATAGTAGAAGAAGAAGAAATGGGGAAGAAGGGAATGGCTTTGTGTTCAGCCAAAGGGGAGAGAAATGGTGTTTATGATGTGTGAAAATGAAGGAGTGAAGGAGGGTTTATATAGGAGAGGGGGAGGGGAGGGTTCGGCCATTTGAGGGTGGGTTTGGGAGGGAAAGTGGTTTGAATTTGAATGGTGAGGTAGGTGGGGTTTTATGAAGGATGGATGTGAGTGGTGAAGAGAAAGAAGGGATTTGATAGGTGAAGGGTTTTTGGGGAAGAGGTGTT
>NC_029774.3:64826723-64826979 GCF_000817695.3 Arachis duranensis | reverse complement strand
GGAAGAGAGAGAGAGTGGTAGGGTAGGTAGGGATCCTGTGGGGTCCACAGATCCTGAGGTGTCAAGGAAAAGTCATCCCTGCACTAAATGGCAAACAAAATCACGTTTTTAGCCATTTCTGGCGTTAAACACCGGGCTGGTGCCCATTTCTGGCGTTTAACGCCAGCTTCTTGCCCCTTTCTGGCGTTTAACGCCAGTCTGGTGCCCCCTTTCTGGCGTTAAACGCCCAGAATGGTGCCAGACTGGGCGTTAAACG
>NC_029774.3:64819399-64819972 GCF_000817695.3 Arachis duranensis | reverse complement strand
TGGCCTCTGGCCATGTCTAGTGTTTTGGACCGAAGCTTTCTTTGGAAGCTTGGCTGGCTGTGAAGCCATGTCTAATTCCTGGACTGGAGTCTTAGACTAGCATTGCACTGATTCCTGGAATTCGCATTGAGAATTTTGATACTTTTTTTCCACTTAATTTTCGAAAAAAAACACAAAAAAAAATTTCAAAAAATCATAAAATCCAAAAATTTCTTGTTTGAGTCTAGTGTCTCATCATAAGTTTGGTGTCAATTGCATGCATTCATATGTCTTAGTAATCTTCAAGATGTTCTTGATAATTTACTTGCTCTGATCTTTGAATTCTATTGACTTGAGTGTTTTGTGTGTCTCATATGCATTTTCATTTTGTTAATGTCAGTAGTATACAAACTGCTAAGTTTGGTGTCTTGCATGCATTGTTATTTGATTCTTGTTGCATTTTGATTCTTCCTTATTATTAAAAATCCAAAAATATTTTTAATTTGTGTCTTCTCAAGTCAATAATACAGAGAATTGAAGACTCAGAACATACAGCAGAGGAATTGCACAGAAAAAGCTGGGCGTTCAAAACGC
>NC_029774.3:64818332-64819305 GCF_000817695.3 Arachis duranensis | reverse complement strand
CTGGTTGGGCGTTTAACGCCCAAAAGGGTAGCATTTTGGGCGTTAAACGCCAGAATGGATACCATTCTGGGCGTTTAACGCCAGGATGGCTAGAAGGGAAGATTTTGTTTTCAAATCAATTTTTTTTTAGTTTTCAAAATCTTTTCCAAATCAAATCTTTTTCAAATCAATTTTCCAATCAAATCTTTTTCAAAATCAATTTCTTTCCATTTTTTTAGATACTTACTATCAATTAATGATTTGATTCAACATTTCAAGTATGTTGCCTTTTCTGTTGAGAAAGGTTTAATGTTTGAATCATATCTTTTCTTGTTAGTCAAGTTTTTAATTTTCAAATCAAATCTTTTTAAAATGTTTTTCAAATCATATCTTCTCAATCACATTTCTTTAAAATCAATCATATCTTCTTAACCACATCTTTTTCAAAATAGTTTTCAATCGAATCTTTTTTATTTCTAATTTTAAAATCTTTTTCAAAAATCACTTGATTTCTTTTCCATTTTCATTTTTCGAAAATTAAGTAATGTTTTTCAAAAATGTTTTCAAAATCTTTGACTTAATTTTCGAAAATCACTCCCCTCCTTCTCACATCCTTCTATTTATGGACTAACACTATCCCTTAATGCAAAATTCGAACTCCATCTCCTTTGATAAGTTCGAATTTTCTACTTCTGTCTTCTACTCTTCTTTTCCTCTGACACCTAAAGGAATCTCTATAGTGTGACATAGAGGATTCCATATTTTCTTGTTCTCTTCTCTCTCTTATGAGCAGGAGCAAAGACAAAGGCATTCTTGTTGAGGCTAATCCTGAACCTGAAAGGACCTTGAAGAGAAAGCTAAGAGAAGCCAAAGCACAACTCTCTTTAGAGGACCTGACCGAATTCTTCAAAGAAGAAGAACACATGGCAGCCGAAAACAACAACAATGCCAACAATGCAAGGAAGGTGCTGGGTGACTTTACTGCACCTACTCC
>NC_029774.3:64816394-64817091 GCF_000817695.3 Arachis duranensis | reverse complement strand
AGTGTGACTTAGGGTCAAGTGTAAACCTCATGCCCCTCTCTGTAATGGAGAAATTAGGGATCTTTGAGGTGCAAGCTGCAAAAATCTCACTAGAGATGGCAGACAACTCAAGAAAACAAGCCTATGGACTTGTAGAGGATGTTCTGGTGAAGGTTGAAGACCATTACATCCCTACTGATTTTATAGTCCTAGAGACTGGGAAGAGCATGGATGAATCCATCATCCTTGGCAGACCCTTCCTAGCCACAGCAAAGGCTGTGATTGATGTTGATAGAGGAGAATTGATCATTCAAGTGAATGAAGAATCCTTGGTGTTTAAGGCCCAAGGATATCCCTCTGTCACCATGGAGAGGAAGCATGAAGAGCTTCTCACAAAATAGAGCCAAACAGAGCCCCCACAGTCAAACTCTAAGTTTGGTGTTGGGAGGCCACAACCAAACTCTAAGTTTGGTGTTGAACCCCCACATTCAAACTCTAAGTTTGGTGTTGGGAGTTTCCAACACGGTTCTGAGAATCTGTGAGGCTCCATGAGAGTCCTCTGTCAAGCTAATGACATTAAAGAAGCGCTTGTTGGGAGGCAACCCAATGTTTTATAATTAATTCTTTTCTTTTGTTATTTTATCTTTTTTGTAGGTTGATGATCATAAGAAGTCACAAAATCCATGAAAAAAGCAAAAACAGAATGAAAAACAGGAAG
>NC_029774.3:64809888-64810207 GCF_000817695.3 Arachis duranensis | reverse complement strand
CATACTAATGATCATGAAGTAGAGACACAAAACATAGATAAACACAACATTAAAAACTGAAAAACAGAAAGAAATAAGAACAAGGAATGAATCCACCTTAGTGGCGTCTTCTTCTTGAAGGACCAACAATGTCCTTAAGCTCTTCTATGTCCCTTCCTTGCCTTTGTTGCTCCTCCCTCATTGCTCTTTGGTCTTCTCTTATTTCATGGAGAATGATGGAATGCTCATGATGTTCCACCCTTAATTGTTCCACATTGTAGCTCAAATCTTCTAAGGAAGTGTTGAGTTGTTCCCAATAGTTGTTGGGAGGAAAGTGCAT
>NC_029774.3:64809165-64809861 GCF_000817695.3 Arachis duranensis | reverse complement strand
AAAGTGCATCCCTTGAGGCATCTCAGGGATTTCTTGATGATGAGCTTCCTCATGCATCTCTTGAGAACCGTGAAGGGTCTCTCTTGCTTGCTCCATCATCTTTTTGGTGATGGGCTTATCCTCCTCAATGGAGATGTCTCATTCTATGATAACTCCAGCTGAGTAACATAGATGGCAAATAAGGTGAGGAAAAGCTAGCCTTGCCATGGTGGAGGGCTTGTCGACTTGGTCCAACCTTTGATTAAAGTTGACCCTTCTAGTGTAGGGGCGTTCATCACCTTGCATCATGGGTAAGTGGAATGCCAACCTCACATTTTCCGGACTAAAATCTAAGTATTTCCCCCGAACCATTGTGAGATAATTCTTTGGACTCGGGTTCATACTTTGATCATGGTTCCTAGTGATCCATGCATTGGCATAGAACTCTTGAACCATTAAGATTCCGACTTGTTGCATGGGGTTGGTTAAGACTTCCCAACCTCTTCTTCGGATCTCATGTCGGATCTCCGGATACTCATTCTTCTTGAGCTTGAAAGGGACCTCAGGGATCACCTTTTTCTTTGCCACAACATCAAAGAAGTGGTCTTGATGGCTCTTGGAGATGAATCTTTCCATCTCCCATGACTCGGAGGTGGAAGCTTTTGTCTTCCCTTTTCCTTTTCTAGAGGATACTCCGGCCTTAGGTGCCATTAATGA
>NC_029774.3:64806648-64809075 GCF_000817695.3 Arachis duranensis | reverse complement strand
AGAAGAAAGAAGAGAAGAAGAAGAAGAAGAGAATATGGAAGAGAGGAAGAGATGTAGGTTCGGCCTAGGTGAAGAAGAAGGGGTTGTGTTGTGTGAAAATGAAGTAGAATGGAAGGGTATATATAGGGAGAGGGGGTAGTGTGTATTCGGCCATTTAGGGTGGGAATGGGTGGGAAAATGGTTTTGAATTTTTGAAGCTAGGTGGGGTTTATGGGGAAGAGTGGATGGATGTGAGTGGTGAAGGGGTGATTGGGAAGAGGAATTGAGGTGATTGGTGAAGAGTGTTGGAAAGTGTGACATGGGGAATACAAATCACAAAATTAGGATTAGGAGGTAAGGTGGGAATATAGTAGGTGGGGATCCTGTGGGGTCCACAGATCCTGAGGTGATCCTGTGGGGTCCACAGATCCTGAGGTGTCAAGGAATTCCATCCCTGCACCAAATAGGCATGTAAATTGCCTTTGCACACCATTATGGCGTTTAAACGTCCATTGGTGCACGTTCTGGGCGTTCAACGCCCATGTAAAGCATGTTTCTGGCGTTGAATGCCAGTTTCATGCTTGTCACTGGCGTTCAGCGCCAGCTTTTCTTCTCTAGGCACATTCCTGGCGTTCAGTGCCAGAATGTTGCTTGTTTCTGGCGTTCAGCGCCAGAATGATGCTCTGTTCTGGCGTTGAACGCCAGCCAGATGCATCTTACTGGCGTTGAACGCCAGCGTTGAACACCGGCCAGATGCATCTTACTGGCATTGAACGCTAGCCTGTGCTTCCTCCAGGGTGTGATTTTTTTTCTTCTGCTATTTTTGATTCTGTTTTTAATTTTTTTGATTTTTTCGTGACTCCTCATGATCATGTACCTAAAAAAACACAAAATAACAATAAAATAAAAATTAAATAAATAAAATTGGGTTACCTCCCAACAAGCGCTTCTTTAATGTCAATAGCTTGACAGTGGCTCTCATGGAGCCACAAGGTGATCAGGTCAATGTTGTATAGTCCCAACACCAAACTTAGAGTTTGGATATGGGATCTTAACACCAAACTTAGAGTTTGGTTGTGGCCTCACAACACCAAACTTAGAGTTTGACTGTGGGGCTCTTCTTGACTCTGAACTGAGAGAAGCTCTTCATGCTTACTCTCTTTTGTCACAGAGGGATGGCCTTGTGCCTTAAACACAAGGTAGTCCCCATTCAATTGAAGGACTAATTCACCTCTATTGACATCTGACATGTGAAATTGTGATCACTACAACTTCGCACAACTAACCAGCAAGTGTACTGGGTCGTCCAAGTAATAAACCTTACGCGAGTAAG
The DNA here is from genome assembly GCF_000817695.3 of Arachis duranensis. Taxonomy (NCBI): domain Eukaryota; kingdom Viridiplantae; phylum Streptophyta; class Magnoliopsida; order Fabales; family Fabaceae; genus Arachis; species Arachis duranensis. Next base: position 64,807,763 of record NC_029774.3, on the reverse strand, counting down.
GGTCGATCCCACAGAGATTGTTGGTATGAAGCAAGCTATGGTCACCTTGTAAATCTTAGTCAGGCAAACTCAAATGGTTATTAATGATGAATAAAACATAAAGATAAAGATAGAGATACTTATGTAATTCATTGGTGGGAATTTCAGATAAGCGTATGAAGATGCTTGGTCCCTTCCGTCTCTCTGCTTTCGTACTGTCTTCATCCAATCCTTCTTCACCGTTGTCAGTGGCTACCTCCCATCCTCTCAGTGGAAATGTTCAACGCACCCTGTCACGGCACGGCTATCCATCTGTCGGTTCTCGATCATGTCGGAATAGAATCCAGTGATTCTTTTCCATCTGTCACTAACGCCCCGCCGTTCATAGGTGAGAATGATGATGAGTGTCACGGATCATCACATTCATCAAGTTGAAGAACAAGTGATATCTTAGAACAAGAACAAGCGGAATTGAATGGAAGAACAATAGTAATTGCATTAATACTCGAGGTACAGCAGAGCTCCACACCTTAATCTATGGTGTGTAGAAACTCCACCGTTGAAAATACATAAGAACAAGGTCTAGGCATGGCCGAATTGCCAGCCTCCCAATGATTTAAAAACTAGATGTCCAAAGATGATCTAGAGATCTAAAGTGATCAAAAGATGAAAATACAATAGTAAAAGGTCCTATATATAGAGAACTAGTAGCCTAGGGTTTACAGGGATGAGTAAATGACATAAAAATCCACTTCCGGGCCCACTTGGTGTGTACTTGGGCTGAGCATTGAAGCATTTTCGTGTAGAGACTCTTCTTGGAGTTAAACGCCAGCTTTGGTGCCAGTTTGGGCGTTTAACTCCCATCCTTGTGCCAGTTCCGGCGTTTAACGCTGAAAATCCTGAAGGTAACTTTGAACGCCGGTTTGGGCCATCAAATATTGGGCAAAGTATGGACTATCAAATATTTCTGGAAAGCCCAGGATGTCTAATTTCCAACGCCGTTAAGAGCGCACCAATTGGGCTTCTGTAGCTCCAAAAAATCCACTTCGAGTGCAGAGAGGTCAGAATCCAACAGCATCTGCAGTCCTTTTTAGTCTCTGAATCAGATTTTTGCTCAGGTCCCTCAATTTCAGCCA
>NC_029774.3:64802521-64802935 GCF_000817695.3 Arachis duranensis | reverse complement strand
CTCAGAGGAAGAATACCCATCAGAGCTCATGAATGGCAGAAGTAAGTCCAATGGAATCTCTATGGTCTCATTTTGAGCCTCAGATTCCCAAAGTTCCTCATTGGGAAACTCATTAGAGGCCAGTGGGCGTCCATTGAGGTCTTCCTCAGTGGCGTTCACTGCCTCTTCCTCCTCTCCAAATTCGGCCATGTTGATGGCTTTGCATTCTCCTTTTGGATTTTCTTCTGTATTGCTTGGAAGAGCACTAGGAGGGAGTTCAGTAATTTTCTTACTCAGCTGACCCACTTGTCCCTCCAAATTTCTAATGGAGGACCTTGTTTCAGTCATGAAACTTTGAGTGGTTTTGATTAGATCAGAGACCATGGTTGCTAAGTCAGAGGTATTCTGCTTAGAACTCTCTGTCTGTTGCTGAGA
>NC_029774.3:64800611-64801864 GCF_000817695.3 Arachis duranensis | reverse complement strand
TGATGAGGATCTTCCAATGGAAGTCCATGGAACTTGCAATTCTGTTGCATTAGAGAAACTAATTGAGGCTTAAGCTCAAAGTTGTTTGCTCCAATGGCAGGGATAGAGATGCTTCTCCCATAGAAGTCGGGAGTAGGTGCAGTAAAGTCACCCAGCACCTTCCTTGCATTGTTGGCATTGTTGTTGTTTTCGGCTGCCATGGGTTCTTCTTCTTTGAAGATTTCTATTAGGTTCTCTACAGAGAGTTGTGCCTTAGCTTCTCTTAGCTTTCGCTTCAAGGTCCTTTCAGGTTCAGGATCAGCCTCAACAAGAATGCCTTTGTCTTTGCTCCTGCTCATAAGAAAGAGAAGGGAACAAGAAAATGTGGAATCCTCTATGTCACAGTATAGAGATTCCTCGAGGTGTCAGAGGAAAAGGAAAATGGAAGACAGAGGTAGAAAATTCGAATTTATCAAGAGAGATGGAGTTCGAATTGTGCATTAAGGAATAGTGTTAGTCCATAAATAGAAGGATGTGAGAAGAGGGGAAGAAATTTTCGAAAATTAAGTAAAAGATTTTGAAAAAATTTTGAAAAACTTTAATTGATTTTCGAAAACCATGATTGAGAAAGAAGTAAAGTGATTTTTGAAAAAGATTTTAAAATTAGGAATCAAAAAGATTTGATTGAAAACTATTTTGAAAAAGATGTGGTTAAGAAGATATGATTGATTTTAAAAAAAAAAAGATGTGATTGAGAAGATATGATTTGAAAAACATTTAAAAAAAGATTTGATTTCAAAAATAATGACTTGGCTATCAAGAAAAGATATGATTCAAATATTAAACCTTTCTCAACAGAAAAGGCAACATACTTGAAATGTTGAATCAAATCATTAATTGATAGCAAGTATTCTTGAAAATAGAAAGAAATTGATTTTAAAAAAGATTTGATTGAAAAGATTTGATTTGAAAAAGATTTGATTTTGAAAAATTTTGAAAACTTGAAAAAAAATTGCATTGAAAACAGAATCTTCCCTCTTGTGCCATCCTGGCGTTAAACGCCCATAATGGTGCACATTCTGGCGTTTAACGCCCAAACCACTACCTTTTTGGACGTTAAACGCCCAGCCAGGGTGCCTGGCTGGCGTTTAAACGCCAGTCTGTCTTCTTCACTGGGCATTTTGAACGCCCAACTTTTTCTGTGTAGTTCCTCTGCTGTATGTTCTGAATCTTCAATTCTCTGTATTATTGACTTGAAAAGACACAAATTAAAA
>NC_029774.3:64799663-64800422 GCF_000817695.3 Arachis duranensis | reverse complement strand
ATTCAAAGATCAGAGTAAGAAATCATCAAGAATTACTTGAAGATCCTTAAGACACATGAATGAAAGCATGCAATTGACACCAAACTTAAAATGAGACATTAGACTCAAACAAGAAATTTTTGGATTTTATGATTTTGTAATTTTTTTTGTGATTTTCGAAAATTAAGTGGAAAAAGAAAATAAAGGTATCAAAGTTCTTAATGAGAATTCCAGGAATCATGCAATGTTTAGTCTAAGACTCCGGTCAAGGAATTAGACATGGCTTCACAGCCAGCCAAGCTTTCAAAGAAAGCTTCGGTCCAAAACACTAGACATGGCCAATGGCCAGCCAAGCCTTAGCAGATCACTGCTCCAATAACAAGATTGATAGAAATCAACAAGCTCTTGTGATGATAAGTTGAAACCTCGGTCCAATAGAATTAGACATGACTTCACAGCCAGCCAGACTTCAACAGATCATCATGAAACACTAGAATTCATTCTTAAAAACTCTGAAGAAAAAAATACCTAATCTAAGCAACAAGATGAACCTTCAGTTGTCCATACTCGAACAATCCCCGGCAACGGCGCCAAAAACTTGACATGCGAAATTGTGATCACTACAACTTCGCACAACTAACCAGCAAGTGTACTGAGTCGTCCAAGTAATAAACCTTACGCGAGTAAGGGTCGATCCCACGAGATTGTTGGTATGAAGCAAGCTATGGTCACCTTGTAAATCTTAGTCAGGCAAACTCAAATGGTTATGAATGATGAATA
>NC_029774.3:64798795-64799541 GCF_000817695.3 Arachis duranensis | reverse complement strand
TCTGCTTTCCTACTGTCTTCATCCAATCCTTCTTACTCCTTTCCATGGCAAGCTGTATGTTGGGCATCACCGTTGTCAATGGTTACAGTCCCGTCCTCTCAGTGAAAATGTTCAACGTGCTCTGTCACAGCACGGCTATTCAGCTGTCGGTTCTCGATCATGTCGGAATAAAATCCAGTGATTCTTTTGCGTCTGTCACTAACGCCCCGCCTTCAGAATTTTGAAGCACGTCACAGTCATTCAGTCATTGAATCCTACTCAGAATACCACAGGCAAGGTTAGACCTTCCGGATTCTCTTGAATGCCGCCATCAGTTCTAGCCTATACCACGAAGACTCTGATCTCACGGAATGGCTGGCTCGGTTGTCAGGCGAGCATTCGGTTGTCAGTCGTGTATCAGGAATCCAAGAGATATTCACCCAATCTAAGGTAGAACGGAGGTGGTTGTCAATCACACGTTCATAGGTGAGAACGATGATGAGTGTCACGGATCATCACATTCATCAAGTTGAAGAACAAGTGATATCTTAGAACAAGAACAAGCGGAATTGAATAGAAGAACAATAGTAATTGCATTAATACTCGAGGTACAACAGAGCTCCACACCTTAATCTATGGTGTGTAGAAACTCCACCGTTGAAAATACATAACTGATAGTGTGATCATTGGTTTCGGCCCCAGAGAGGGAACCAGAAGAACCAAGATGAGAATACAATAGTAAAAGGTCCTACTTATAGAAAACTAGT
>NC_029774.3:64798235-64798771 GCF_000817695.3 Arachis duranensis | reverse complement strand
GAAGATGATCTAGAGATCTAAAGTGATCAAAAGATGAAAATACAATAGTAAAAGGTCCTATATAGAGAGAACTAGTAGTCTAGGGTTTACAGAGATGAGTAAATGACATAAAAATCCACTTCTGGGCCCACTTGGTGTGTGCCTGGGCTGAGCATTGAAGCATTTTCGTGTAGAGACTCTTCTTGGAGTTAAACGCCAGCTTTGGTGCCAGTTTGGGCGTTTAACTCCCATCCTTGTGCCAGTTCCGGCGTTTAACGCTGGAAATCCTGAGGGTGACTTTGAACGCCGGTTTGGGCCATCAAATCTTGGGCAAAGTATAAACTATCATATATTGCTGGAAAGCCCAGGATGTCTACTTTCCAACGCCGTTGAGAGCGCGCCAATTGGGCTTCTGTAGCTCCAGAAAATCTACTTCGACTGCAGGGAGGTCAGAATCCAACAGCATCTGCAGTCCTTTTTAGTCTCTGAATCAGATTTTTGCTCAGGTCCCTCAATTTCAGCCAGAAAATACCTGAAATCACAAAAAAACACACAAA
>NC_029774.3:64797291-64798098 GCF_000817695.3 Arachis duranensis | reverse complement strand
TGTGCCTTAAACACAAGGTAGTCCCCATTCAATTGAAGGACTAGTTCACCTCTGTTGACATCTATCACAGCTTCTGCTGTGGTTAGGAAAGGTCTTCCAAGGATGATGCATTCATCCTCTTCCTTCCTAGTGTCTAAGATTATGAAATCAGCAGGGATGTAAAGGCCTTCAACCTTTACTAACACGTCCTCCACTATTCCATAAGCTTGTCTCAATGACTTGTCTGCCAATTGTAATGAGAACAAGGCAGGTTGTACCTCAATGATCCCCAGCTTCTCCATTATTGAGAGTGGCATAAGATTTATCCCTGACCCCAAATCACATAGAGCCTTTTCAAAGGTCATGGTGCCTATGGTACAAGGTATTAAGAACTTGCCAGGATCTTGTTTCTTTTGAGGTAGAGTTTTCTGAATCCAGGTATCTAGTTCATTAATGAGCAAGGGAGGTTCACTTTCCCAAGTCTCATTACCAAAGAACTTGGCATTCAGCTTCATGATAGCTCCTAAATATTGAGCAACTTGCTCTCCAGTCACATCTTCATCTTCTTCAGAGGAAGAATAGTCTTCAGAGCTCATGAATGGCAGAAGGAGATTTAATGGAATCTCTATGGTCTCTATATGAGCCTCATATTCATTTGGATCCTTAATAGGAAACTCCTTCTTGCTTGAAGGACGTCCCAGGAGATCTTCCTCACTAGGATTTTCGTCCTCCTCCTCCCTTGTGCATTCGGCCACATTGATCACATCAATGGCCTTGCACTATCCTTTTGGATTCTCTTCTGTATTGCTTAGGAGAATACTGGGAGGA
>NC_029774.3:64795862-64797136 GCF_000817695.3 Arachis duranensis | reverse complement strand
TAGAGTATCAATTTCAAGAACTCCTTTCTTTTGAGGTATCCCATTATTCACGGAATTCCTCTCAGAGGTGTACATGAATTGGTTGTTCGCAACCATGTCAATGAGTTCTTGAGCCTCTTCAGGCGTTTTCTTTAGGTGAATGGATCCACCTGCAGAATGGTCCAATGACATTTTCGAAAATTCAGATAGACCATAATAGAATATATCTAATATGGTCCATTCTGAAAACATGTCACATGGACATCTTTTGGTCTGCTGCTTGTATCTTTCCCAAGCTTCATAGAGGGATTCACCATCTTTTTGCTTGAAGGTTTGAACATCCACTCTCAGCTTGCTCAGCTTTTGAGGAGGAAAGAATTTATCCAAGAAGGCAGTGACCAGCTTATCCCAGGAGTCCAGGCTATCCTTGGGTTATGAATCCAACCATATTCTAGCTCTGTCTCTTACAGCAAAAGGGAAAAGCATGAGTTTGTAGACTTCAGGATCAACTCCATTCGTCATTACAGTCTCACAGATCTGCAAGAACTCAGTTAAAAACTGATAAGGATCTTCAGATGGAAGTCCATAAAACTTGCAGTTTTGTTGCATTAAGGCAACTAGCTGAGGTTTCAGCTCAAAGTTATTGGCCCCAATGGCAGGAATGGAGATGCTTCTTCCATCAAACTTGGACGTTGGCTTTGTGAAGTCACCAAGCATTCTCCTTGCATTATTATTATTTTCGGCAGCCATTTCTTTCTCTTGTTCTAATATTTCTGAAAGGTTACCTTTAGATTGTTGTAATTTAGCTTCTCTTAATTTTCTCTTCAGAGTCCTTTCAGGTTCTGGATCAATGTCAACAAGAGTGCCTTTTTCCTTGTTCCTGCTCATATGAAAAAGAAGAACACAAGAAAAGGAAGAGGAATCCTCTATGTCACAGTATAGAGATTCCTTTATGTTAGTAGAAAAAGAAAGGGGAGAAGAATGTAGAAGAGGGGATTCGGATATTAGGTGGAAGAGGGATGAAGAGGAGTGTTAGTAATTAAATAAATAAATAGAATAAGAAAAGAGAAGGAGAATTTCGAAAACAATTTTGGAAAGGGGTTAGTAATTTTCGAAAATTAGAGATAAGATAAGATTAAAATTTAAAATTTAAAACAATTAAAAAGAATTTTTTTTTTGAAAAAGAGAGAAGTATTTTCGAAAATTAGAGAGGAAAAAATAGTTTAGGTGGTTTTGAAAAAGATAAGAAACAAACAAAAAGTTAGTTAGTTGATTGAAAAAGATATTAAAATCAA
>NC_029774.3:64795532-64795739 GCF_000817695.3 Arachis duranensis | reverse complement strand
ATAATTTTCAAAATTTTCGAAAAATAGAAAAAAATGAAAAAGATATGATTTTTGAAAAAGATTTTGAAAAGATAATATTTTTAAAATTGAAAATTTGACTTGACTTGTAAGAAACAACTAATTTTAAAAATTTTTGACTAAGTCAACTCAAATTTTCGAAAATTATGAGAAAAATAAGGAAAAGATATATTTTTTTATTTTTGAATT
>NC_029774.3:64774397-64795310 GCF_000817695.3 Arachis duranensis | reverse complement strand
AAACATGCAAGACACCAAACTTAGAAATTTTTAATGCTTGGAAAATATGAATGCAAAAATGCACATGAAAAACAACAAAAGACATAAAACAAGAAATCATCAAGATCAATCAAGAAGACTTGTCAAGAACAACTTGAAGATCATGAAGAACACTATGAATGCATGAGATTTTCGAAAAAATGCAAGAAAAATTATAAAAGCATGCAATTGACACCAAACTTAAAAATTAACACAAGACTCAAACAAGAAATACAAAATATTTTTGATTTTTATGATTTTCTAATTTTTTTGTATTTTTATTTTAATTTTTTCGAAAAACATGGTTAGAAAAACGAAAAAGAAAAGAAAAATTTTGAAAAAGATTTTTTTGAAAAGAAAATTACCTAATCTGAGCAACAAGATAAACCGTCAGTTGTCCATACTCGAACAATCCCCGGCAATGGCACCAAAAACTTGGTGGACGAAATTGTGATACAAGAGTTCCAGGCACTGTTAGAGAAGCTCACAACTCCGTTCAACTTAACCAGCAAGTGTACTGGGTCATCCAAGTAATACCTTACGTGAGTAAGGGTCGATCCCACAAAGATTGTTGGTATGAAGCAAGCTATGGTCACCTTGTAAATCTCAGTTAGGCAGATTAAATTGGTTTATGGTGAGTTTGAAAGAAACGAAGTGGTTACTGGGTTATTTTTTTGTACAGTGATATATATACGTGTATTTGGCTTTCTCTCTGCATAACTTGTTCTTTTTATCCCCTTAGAGGTTCTTTTGATTCTTTTGCGTCTGTCACTAACGCCCAGCCTTCAGGAGTTTGAAGCTCGTCACAGTCATTCAATTCCGGAATCCTACTCGGAATACCACAGAAAGGTTTAGACTTTCCGGATCCTCATGAATGCCGCCATCTATCTAGCTTATACCACGAAGATTCTGTTGGGGAATCTAAGAGATATGTGCCCGGCCTAGAGTAGAACGGAAGTGGTTGTCAATCACGCGCGTTCATAGGTGAGAATGATGATGAGTGTCACGGATCATCACATTCATCAAAGTGTTGTGCAACGTATATCTTGGAATAAGAATAAAAGAGAATTGAATAGAAAGTAATAGTGATTGTATTGAAACTTGAGGTACAGCAGTGCTCCACACCCTTAATCTATGGTGTGTAGAAACTCCACCGTTGAAAATACATAAGTGAGAGGTCCAGGCATGGCCGAGAGGCCAGCCCCCATGATCTGAGAACTAATCATCCCAAGATGTCTAATACACTAGTAAAAAGTTCTATTTGTAATAAACTAGCTACTATGGTTTATATGAGTAAGTAATTGATGCATAAATCCACCTCCGGGGCCCACTTGGTGTATGTTTGGGCTGAGCTTGATCTATCCACGAGCTGAGGCTTTTATTGGAGTTGAACTCCAAGTTATAACGTGTTTTGGGCGTTCAACTCCGGATCATGACGTGTTTCTGGCGTTTAACTCCAGACAACAGCATGTACTTGGAGTTTAACGCAAAGTTACGTCATCAATTTCCGAATAAAGTATCGACTATTATATATTGCTGGAAAGCTCTGGATGTCTACTTTCCAACGCCGTTGAGATCGCACCATTTGGACTTCTATAGCTCCAGAAAATTCATTTTGAGTGCAGGGAGGTCAGATTCCAACAGCATCAGCAGTCCTTTGTCAGCCTCCTTTTCAGAGTTTTGCTCAAGTCCCTCAATTTCAGCCAGAAATTACCTGAAATCACAGAAAAACACACAAGCTCATAGTAAAGTCCAGAAAAAAATATTTAGGAATTAGGAATATATTCATGTATTGATTGAATGTATAAGACCTTATGCAATTGATGTCCTTGTACAAAGTATAAAAAGAAAAAAAATAAGAGAAAAATAAAATGAAAGAAAAAAAAGAGAAGAAAAAGAAAGAAGAAAATGAAAAGAAAGCAACCAAAGGGGACAAAACGCCCCGAAGTGAAGCACAATAAAAGGGAATCAATGCATAAGTGTTATGAATCAAGGAATAGAAAGCATGAATATGTAAGAAAAAGTGAAGAATGGGTAGTTAGAATAGTTTGAACTTGTATAGGTCATTATATAGGTTAGGTGGGAATGTCTATGCTAATCAAAGAGCTAAACTTTAGTCTACTTAACCATAAATGATCCTACCTTGACCCTAACCCCATTACAACCTAAATGAAAGACCTCATGATGAATGTATGCATGCATTAAATATGTGTTGATTGTTAGAAGAAAATCAAATTTTAGAAAGCATGATTAGAAGGGAATTAAGTGAATTAATCCTTAAACACTTGAGTGAATAGAACGGATACATATCCGGTGAGGGTTCGAAAGTTCAATTACATGTGTTCACCCATATTATCTATATTCTTGCAAGCTTGAATTTCTTTTGATAATTCAATACAATTATGGTTTGGACTTGATTCCTATCGCCCTAGTTCTTGTGCTTACGCATGTTCTCTTGGGAATTGATTTGTTTAGACCAAGCATTTGCATTCACTTTAGGTAGTTGCATCTAGATAGGACTCATGTAGTTTAGTTGCATTTAATAAATGTCATACCCCTTAGTTCTTTCATATTTTGGCATGAGGACATGCTAAGGTTTAAGTGTGGGGAGGTTGATAAACCCCATTTTTAGGGTTTATCTTGTATTGAATTTAGAGCATTTTATCAACCTTTTCTCGCATTTAACCTATGAATTAGCATGGTTTTGTAATCTCTCCCGTATTTGTGCTTAAGTGTAAAAACATGCTTTTTAATCCTTATTTTGATGAATTCTAATTCCTCTTTGATTCCATAAGATGCCTTGATGTGTCTGCTAGTAATTTCAGGATTGAAATAGGCTATGCATGGATCAAAGGAGCAAGGAAGGAAGCATACAAGTGGAGAGAAGCATAAAAAGCCAAAGAAGTGAAATCAGCCGAGCACGCGCACGCGCACGAGGCGCTCGCGCGCACATTGCGGAATTGGCCGAGGACGCGCACGCATACCGTGCATGCACGCGTCGCAGTCCACACGTGATCTAATTAAAGCAACTCGTGCCTGGCGATTTTGGAGGGTTTCTGTAGCCAATTTTGGCGCCAAACTGCATATAAGAGCCAAGGATTCAAGGGGAATGAGGAAGTTAGTTACCATTAGTTTAGTTTAGCTTATTTTAGTAGTTAGAGTTAGTTTCTAGAGAGAGAAGCTCTCACTTCTCTCTAGGATTAGGATTAAGATTAGGTTTAGTTCTTAGATCTAGATTTTAATTCATCTTCTTCTACTTCTATCCTCTTAATTCCTTGTTGTTACATTCATCTTCCTCTATTCTTTTGTTGTAATTTCCTTTATGTTGTTCTTGTATTTTGTTGTATATCTACTTTTGTTCCTTCCTTTCTCTTTCAATTCAATTCAAGGTAAATAATAATAATTGTGTTCCTTTTGATTTGTTGTTGTTAATTCTTTGCAATAATTGTTGTTAGATTTTGTTCTTGTTGTTGATTTACTATGCTTTCCTTTTATGCCTTCCAAGTGTTTGATGAAATGCTTGGTTGGATTTTAGAGTAGAATTTTATACTCTTGACTTGGAAAGGTAACTTAGGACCTCTTGAGTTACTAATGTCCAAGTGATTGATGATTGGGAGCCATTGACTCTAGTTCTCACTAATTGAATTAGTGGAGAGTTAGGACCTATGGACTTGGATTGATATATCTCATTCAACTTTCCTTTACCATTAGTTAGAGGATGATTTCATGAGATTAATCCTTGCCAATTCTCATATTGTGGTTAGTGATTAGGATAGAGATCTTTGACCACCAACCCTTGCCAAGACTTTTTTGCCATTAGTTTACTTTTGCCATTTATTTTTATGTTTCTTATTAAAACCCCAAAAATAACTCACAACCAATAACATGACACTTTATTGTAATTCCTAGGGAGAACGACCCAAGGTTCAATAATTCGGTTTATAAATTTAGGGGTTTGTTTTAGTGACAAACAATCTTTTGTATGAAAAGATTATTGTTGGTTTAGAAACTATACTTTACAACGAGATTTCATTAGTGAAATTCTAAACCGTAAAAAAATCCAATCATCAGGGCCATTTGCCTTTCCCACTGACTTTGTGGTGCTGGAAATGGAGGAGCACAAGAGTGCAACTCTCATTCTAGGAAGACCTTTCCTAGCAACCGGACGAACCCTCATTGACGTCCAAAAAGGGGAAGTGACCCTGGGAGTCAATGAGGACGAGTTTAAGTTGAATGTTGTCAAAGCTATGCAGCATCCAGACACCCAAAATGACTGCATGAGCATTGATATTATTGACTCTCTGGTAAAAGAGGTCAATATGACTGAGAGTCTCGAATCAGAGCTAGAGGATATCTTTAAAGATGCTCAGCCTGATCTAGAGGAACCAGAGAGAATAATAGAACCTCTGAAAATCCCTCAGGAAGAGGAGAAACCTCCCAAACTCGAGCTCAAACCATTACCACCATCCCTGAAGTATGCATTTTTGGGAGAAGGTGATACCTTTCCTGTAATCATAAGCTTTACCTTAGAGCCACAGGAAGAGGAAGCACTACTTCAAGTGCTAAGGACATACAAGACAACTCTTGGGTGGTCCATCAATGATTTTAAGGGCATTAGCCTAGCCAGATGCATGCACAAGATCCTATTGGAGGGTGACACTAAGCCAGTGGTTCAACCATAGAGGCAGCTGAATCCTGCCATGAAGGAGGTGGTGCAGAAAGAGGTCACTAAATTACTAGAAGCTGGGATTATTTATCCTATTTCTGATAGCCCCTGGGTAAGCCCTGTCCAAGTCGTCCCTAAGAAAGGTGGCATGACAGTGGTTCATAATGAAAAAAATGAACTGGTTCCTACAAGAACAGTTACAGGGTGGCGTATGTGTACTGATTATAGAAGGCTCAATACAGCTACTAGAAAGGATCATTTTCCTTTACCATTCATAGACCAGATGCTAGAAAGACTAGCAAGTCATGAATACTACTACTTTCTGGATAGATATTCAGGTTATAATCAAATTGCAGTAGATCTCCAAGATCAAGAAAAAACAGCATTCACATGTCCAATGCCATTTGGTCTGTGCAATGCACTTGCAACCTTTCAAAGGTACATGCTCTTTATTTTCTCTGATATGGTGGAAAAATTTCTGGAAGTCTTCATGGATGACTTTTCAGTATTCGGAGACTCATTCAGCTCATGTCTTGACCATCTAGCACTTGTTCTAAAGAGATGCCAAGAGACTAACCTGGTTTTAAACTGGGAGAAATGTCACTTTATGGTGACTGAAGGAATTGTCATTGGGCACAAAATTTCAAAGAAGGGAATAGAGGTGGATCAAGCTAAGGTAGAGGTAATTAAAAAATTACCACCACCTGCCAATGTTAAGGCAATCAGAAGCTTTCTGGGGCATGCAGAATTCTATAGGAGGTTTATAAAGGATTTTTAAAAAATCACTAAACCTCTAAGTAATTTGCTAGCTACTGACACGCCATTTATCTTTGATAAGGAGTGTCTGCAGGCATTTGAGACTCTGAAAGCTAAGTTGGTCACAGAACCAATCATCTCTGCAACAGACTGGACATTACCATTTGACTGATGTGTGATGCCAGTGACCATGCCATTGGTGCAGTGTTGGGACAAAAGCATGACAAACTTCTACATGTCATTTACTATGCCAGTCGTGTTTTAAATGACGCACAGAAGAACTACACAACCACAGAAAAAGAGTTCCTTGCAGTGGTTTACGCCATTGACAAGTTCAGATCTTATTTAGTAGGATCAAAAGTGATTGTGTACACTAACCATGCTGCTCTTAAATATCTACTCACAAAGCAGGATTCAAAACCTAGACTCATCAGATGGGTGTTGCTTCTGCAAGAGTTTGATATAGAAATAAGAGACAGAAAAGGGACAGAGAAACAAGTAGCAGATCACCTGTCCCGAATAGAACCAGTAGAAGGGTGATAAACCACTATTTTATGGTTTACATTGTGTATAATTATGTGGTTTTATCATGATCCTTACCCACTTATTCATTAATTTAGCATGCATTTATATTTCCTACCTGGAATTATTACATGGTTGAAAACTGCTTCCTAGAGACTTCTTATTATGCATTTTAGTTCTCCTTTATCCCATTCGATGTCGTGATCTGTGATAAGTGTTTCAGGCTTTATAGGGCATGGATGAGTTGGAGATTGGAAGGGAAGCTAGCAAAAATGGAAGGAACACAAGAAATTGAAGAGACAACCAGCGAGAAGTGATGCGGCCGCATGGCTCACGCGTTCGCGCGGAAGAGGAGAAATCGCAGTGACGCGGCCGCATAGCTCATGCGACAATGCGGAAAGGAAAAGCACAAGTGACGCAGAGGCGTGGACGACGCGAACGTGTGGCACGGAAAAACGCGAATGACGCCTCCGCGTGGACGACACGATCGCGTGACATGCGCGATCTGCATAATCTGCAGATTTCACTGGGAGTGGTTTTGGGCCCTGTTTTGACCCAGTTCTCGGCCCAAAACAGCAGACTAGAGCCAGAGAACATGCAGAAATAAGGAACATTCATTCTACATAGTTTGGAGTTTTTAGATCTAGTTTTACTCCTCCTCTAGGTTTTCTCTCTACAGAATTGGTACTCTTAGGATATTATTTTTCTACTGCTTTTGCATTGGGATATTGAGAAGAGTCATTACCTCATCAAGACTTCGTCATTCTAGTTCGTTTTCTTTACTTGCCTTCACTCTTCCATGTCCTTTGCTTTGTTAATTTTACCATTGGAATATTATTAGGATTTATTCAATATAAGGATTATTCTTATTTTAAGTGGATTATTTTTTATTTCTAATTACAATGTCGTTCTTTAATTTCTCCTCATATGTTATGAATTTTGCATTCACAATGAGCGAGTAGTTCCCTAACTTGATGGGGAGTTGACTGAAAGGAACCAATTGAGTTGGAAGGCTTGAAAGAAAGATTGTAATTGGGTTTACTGTTGGATTTCCTTCTAGTCACTAACACCAATCCCTTTTAATTAAGTGGGTTGCAATTTGTGAGCAGACGTAGCATTCCAACTTGTTTGACTTTCCTTTGCCTAGTAAAGGATAACAAAACAGAATAACTTTCAATTATCAATTAATCTTGAGAGTTTTCCAACTATAATAGGGATTCCAACTAATCAACTCCCAGTCAAGGCTTTTCTTTACATTGTTCAAATTCATCAATTTAATTTCCTGCTATTCAACTCAAACTTTTTATGAAAACATCTGATTAATAAAATAGCACACCTTTCTGCAACTCGTTGGGAGACGACCTGGGATTCATACTCCCAGTATTTAAAATTTGAATTTCTGTGACATATTCCTAAATTGATAAGTGGATTTCCGGTGAGTTAAGAACTATACTTGCAACATACACATTTTAATAATTTTTAATTCACCAATTTTCGCTGCATCAATTTTTGGCGCTGTTGCCGGGGAGTTGCAACAGTATGTTAATTTATTGATTGGTATTTATTTCTATTGCAATTTTTTTTCTTTCTTTCCATTCTATCACTATGAACTGCACGTTTCTTTCGTTAAATGACGCATTTGCTTCCTGATCCAAGCTTACCAGCATTTGATCCTGAAATTGAAAGAACTCTTTCGCATATAAGGCAAGCCAGGCGTAGGCGACATCTCTTTGAGGATGAACCTGAACCATTATTTAAGGAAGAAATAACCCCCTTTTCTACTGATCCAGTTCATTTACGTGCAGGTGACATGGCAGCACCCAGAAGAGTCACCATCCAGGAGGAAGGAGCCCCTGATTTTACGCACCAACCATTCCAGGCGCACCACCCAGCAGTAGCTGTAGATTTTGAAATAAAATCTTCACTACTCAACTTGATGCCCAAATTTCACGGCTTACCTGCTCAAGAGCCTATCAAGCATCTCAGGGATTTCCAGACCGCTTGCTCTACTGTTAAGCGTGATGGAGCTGATGAAATCTCTATTCTACTAAAAGCCTTCCTGTTTTCTCTGGAAGGAAAGGCAAGAGAGTGGAACTACACTCAGCCCAGAGAAACTATTTCCAACTAGGATACACTTAGGAGCGAATTTCTAGATAAATTTTTTCAGCTGAAATTGCTGATAAGCTAAGGAAGGACATGTCTATGATTGTCCAGGACGAATCTGAGACCCTCTATGAATACTTGGAACGCTTCAATACACTTCAAAATGCATGTCCCCATCATATGATTGACAAGATAGTCTTACTCGGTTACTTTACACAGGGTCTGAGACCTCAAGATAGGACCACACTGGAAGGTGCTTGCAATGGTTCTATGAAAAAGCACAAGAGTACGGACGAAGCATGGCAATTGATCAGAGACTTAGCTGACTCTACTAGGAATCATAGGTAGCGACAAATTCGGTCAAGAGCTATTGCGGAGGTATCCACTAATACAGAGACTACTGCTATAGCCCAGAATCTATGTGAAATTACTAACTTGCTAAAACAGATGCAACTGAATCAACAACAACCTTAGCAAGTTCAGCCTTCTCCACCACAGCACAGCCAGCAGTTAGTCCCACAAAGAGTGTGCAGTGTCTGTGCAGATTATAGTCACTATACCGATGAGTGTCCGCAGCTCCAACCAGAAGACAATACTGTAGCAGCCACTCACAACTTTTTTGACCGCCCCAATCAAGGGTACAATCAAGGTGGCAATTATAACCAAGGATGGCAGGATAATTCCATCCAAGGCTGGAGAGACAATTCTAACCTGGGTTGGAGGGACAATTCTAACAGAGGAAGCAGAGATAACAATGGAAATCAGAGGTGGAATAACAATAACAACAGGCAGCAGAATCAACCTTACAGAGCACCTCATTTAAGACAACCTCAAGCCCCTCAGCAAACCTCTCAGACCATTAGCATCTCTTCATCCCCTAATACTGACTTACTACAAGCCATTGATTAGAGACATCAGGCTATGGAAGAAAGTTTTAAAGCAACTCTGAATACTTTCGCTTCTACTTTACAAACTCTTGTCTCACAGATGGGATCAACGTAAAATTCCAGTAACCAGTCCTCAAGCTCTGGTGGACTCCCCTCTCAACCATTCCCCAACCCAAAGGGTGGTATTAATGCCATCACCCTAAGGTCTAGAACCACACTGCAGGAGAGAAGTCAGGAGGAGCCAAGCCCACCAGAACACACCTCAGCAGAAGAGGTTGTGGAATTAGAAGATGTTGAAGAGGAAGAGGACATACAGGACATACCTGAGAGAGAAGAAGCTCAATCACAGGAGAAAGCACCAAAAGGCGTAGACACTGCAGATAACACCACTCCCATTCCATTTCCACAACTTGCAAGGAAGCCCAGGAAGCAGTTGGAACCTGACCCCAAGATGGTAGAAATCTTTAAGAAGGTTGAGGTAACTGTTCCCCCTTTTGTTGTCATTCAACAGGTACCTAAATATGCAAAGTTTCTAAAAGATTTATGTATACATAAGGACAAAATTAATGAATTAGAAACTATTCCTTTAGGAAGTTCCATATCTGCTTTAATGGGAAGTTTACCTGAAAAATGTAGTGACCCAGGTCCTTGTATAGTTAGTTGTACTATTGGTGGTGTAGTAATTTATGATTGCATGTGTGATTTGGGAGCATGTGTTAGTATTATGCCTTTATCTGTATATGATGTTTTAAGGCTTCCTCCCTTAAAAAGGTCGCCAGCTCATTTTGTGTTGGCAGATAAAAGCATTATTACAGTAGCTGGAGTTGCTGAAGATGTTTTAGTGAACATTAAAGGGCTCACATTTCCCACTGATTTCTATATCTTGGAGATGCCCAATAATGACTCAGATAAGCCATCATCAATCCTACTTGGTAGACCATTCCTGAAAACATGAAGATTCAAATTAGATGTTTTTTTAGGAACATATTCTTTTGAAATAGATGGCCGAATAGTAATCTTTAATTTGAATGGAGTCACAAACAACCCTCCAGAAGATCATTCCATCTTCCAGTGTGATGTCATAGATGAAGCTGTAGCTGAAATTCACCAGGAAGAGCTGGAAGAAAAGTACACAGAACAAAGTCCAAGTGGGGGACTCTATTAGCTAACAATAAGGACACTTCTGGATTTTCACAAGCTCCAGACAATCCAGAGCCTGCCCATGACCAGAAGATTGAGTTGAAATCTCTCCCTCCACATCTCAATCTCCACATCTCAAATACGTTATCTTGAAGAAGGGCAGAAGTTTCCAGTTATTTTTGCGCAGGATCTCACTCCTGAACAGGAAGAGCAGCTACTTAATGTGCTGAGGAAGAACAAGAATGCAATTGGGTGGAGTTTGACAGACATCGTAGGCATCAACCCTCAAGTATGTGAGCACAGAATATTTTTAGAGGAAGGAGCAAGACCTGTCTACCAACCCCAGAGAAGACTGAATCCCACCATTTTAGAAGTTATCAAAAAGGAAGTGACCAGACTATTGGAAGCAGGTATCTTTTATCCCATTTCAGACAGTGAATGGGTTAGCCTAATACAAGTGGTGCCCAAGAAGTCTAGAGTCACTACAGTGAAGAACGAGCATGGAGAACTCATAGCGATCAGAGTACAGAATGCTTAGAGAGTCTTCATTGATTACAGGTGTCTCAACCAAGCTACTCGCAAGGATCACTACCCTCTTTCATTCATTGATCAAATGCTGGATCACCTGTCAGTTAATCACATTATTGCTTTTTAGATGGTTACACAGGTTATTTCCAGATTCATATAGCTCCTGAGGATCAGGAAAAGACTACTTTTACATGTCCTTTTGGGACTTATGCTTACAAGAGAATGCCCTTTTGCTTGTGCAATGCACCAGCTACTTTTCAGAGGTGCATGATGAGTCTTTTTTCTGATCTCATTGAGGACTGTATGGAAGTTTTTATGGATGATTTTAGTGTTTATAGTGATTCTTTTAGCATGTGCTTAGATGGATTATCTAGAGTATTAGATAGATGTGTCAATACAAACCTTGTATTAAATTTTGAAAAATGTCATTTTATGGTTAAACAAGGGATTGTATTAGGACATGTTGTATCTAATACTGGTATTTCTGTAGACCCAGCAAAGGTGAATGTTATTTTCAGTTTACCTTACCCCTCCTCTGTGAGGGAAGTCCGTTCGTTCCTTGGCCATGCAGGTTTTTACAGGAGATTTATTAAGGCCATGCAAGCTGGAGCTAAAAGGAAATTGCAACTGGAAGAACTGGAGAGCCTTCACCTAGAAGCTTATGAGAACTCAAGAATATACAAGGAAAAGATGAAGGTTGTACATGATCAGCACATTAGGAGGAAAGAGTTCCAACCTGGGGATTTAGTCCTCCTTTATAAATCTCGACTAAGACTCATACCAGGCAAGTTGAGATCGAGATGGGAAGGTCCATACAGAGTAGAGAAGGCCGAACCATACGGAGTTTATCACCTAAGCCACCCTTCACACTCTGAACTTATTAAAGTTAATGGACATCGTTTGAAGCTGTACCATGGAAAGAAGCTGCAGAAAAATAAGGAACTTGAGATCTTCCTCTTGGAAGATCCCCACAGGCCAGAAGATTGAGCTACTGGAGCGTCCAACTTACGGACGTTAAAGCAAAGTGCTAGGTGGGAGACAACCCACCATGGTATGATCGTTCTTTTCTTTCTATCTTTAGTTCTTCCTAGTCAATAAATCTTCTCTTTATTAGCACCTACATGCATCTACATTCGCATTTTATATATATAAAAAAAAGAGCTGCGCGACGCGACCGTATCAGCGACGCGTCCGCGTCGCAGGAAAAGGTGAGAAAATAAAAAGCGTAAAGAGAGTCACGCCGGAGCATGGCTGGAGGCGTGCCAATGGCACAAATCGTCCCACGCGACCGCGTCATTGACGCGTCCGCGTCACATGGGATTCCTGGCCTTCCACGCGATCGCATGCCCCACGCGGCCGCGTGCCCTCGATTTCGACGTAAAAGGGTGCACAACCAATTATTGTGCTAGAGTGGTGCTAGATTGGTGCTGAACGCACAATTCTACCCACGCGACCGTGTCACATTCCACCAAAAGCCCACTCACGCGATCGCATGCCCCACGCGATCACGTCACCCCAATTTTGGCAAATTTATCAATTTGAACAGAGAGTTGTGCGGCCGCGAGGCTGTACTCGCGCTAGAAGCACAATATGGGTCACGCAACCGCATGACTGACGCGACCGCATCAACTACCTTACAGCGCAATCACGTGAACGCGTGCTCCACGCGGCCGCGTCGCTTTCGCCGCACAGCTCCACCAAAACTGCCAAATTATCTTATTTTTCTCTCCTCCAAATCCTAATATTTCTTTTCCCTCCTTATTTCTCCCTTATCCCTTCTCCCTTCTATCCCACCCTTCACTCTCTCTTTCTCTCACCTCCATTAACAAGGTTTTCTTTTCTTCTTCCCTTTCTCCCTTTTTATCATTCTTTTTCTTTTAGATGTTATTTTCTTTTCTTTTCTTTTTCTTTTCTTTATCATTATTTTCTTTCTTCTTATTTCCTTTTCACATGGTGCTAGCATATTTATTTGAGCCATCATTCCTCATTTTTTGATTGTGGATTATTGTAATTTGTTTGGCACTTATATCTTATTCTCAAAAACGGATTGCTTGCATGTTTACTTTAATACTTTCTATGCCTTATTTACCATGCATGCTATGTGTTTGTGAAAAGGCCCATATGGCATCATGCACTTTTTTACATTATCCTATTCTACTACTCCATGCAAGTTTTTCACAACAATTCCTTTACTATTTTATTAATCCAATTTAATTGCCAATACAAATTGTTAATTTGTTACGAAGTGATGCTTGATCTATGCTACTCATGCCCTTGCCGGCATGCCAATAATCATCTTGCATCTACTTCCCTTTTTATGCACCTATCCTATTTCCTTTCTTGATCTTTTCACATGTTGTCTCGACCATGTGTTTCTTTCATTCATCTTCACCGTGCACTGTTTATTACCCACTCCATCTCCTTCCTTGCTTTGTTTCTTTGGATCTAACTTATTTTCTCTTCCCTTTTTCAGAATGGCCACCAAGAAAGGCAAAGAGAAGGCTACCCCTAAACCCACAGCAAAGAAAGGAACGAAGAGAGCATTAGTGGCAGAACCTTCTTCAACTGCAGTCAAGCCCTCAACAAAGAGAATTAAAAGGATTATCAAGGTTGATGAAAAGGAACGAGCCTTCCCAGCCAAGGACACTGCACGATTCCCAAATCGCTATTGTGAGCAGATGTTCCCTATTCTGACAGCTCAAAATTACAACAACGAACACCTTCTTATCCTTCCGCCTCATATCGCTGAATTTGTTGAGCCACAAATTGCACATAGACATTGGGGATTTTTACTGAGATAGCCACGACAGGTTAATCTTTCTTGGGTTGTTGAGTTCTACTCCAACTTCCACCTGCCGACTCTGCAGTCCATCTATTTACGCCAGAAGCAAGTCCCCATTACAGAAGAAGCCATACAGCAAGCCTTAGATCTCCCACCTGCTCTAGAAGGATTGGACGCTTTTCAGAAAGCCGCAACCAAGCGCCAGGCATACACTTTTGACTGGGACGCTGTTCTCAGAGTTATTGCTCGCCCTGGCAGCAAATGGATCTTCGAATACCATCGTTCCTGTCCTAAGGGAATCTCGGCTTCCGCCCTTCCCTTAGAGGCTCACGTATGGGCTCAGATCATGTCCCATTACGTCTTCCCGAGTACTCATGAGTCCTCCTTCACTGCAGACATGGCCGTTCTACTATGGTGTATCCTCACAGACCAGCCTCTCAATTTACCGCGACATATCTAGAATGCTATGGAACATGTGAAGATCGCGAGCAACCTACCTTTTCCCGCATTGGTCTCTGATCTCATCTCAGCAGCCAGAGTATCCTACAGAGTTGGGGACACCAAAGCCATTTTCCCACGGGATGATCAATATGTTCCTCACGGGAAATATCTCAGGCCACAACTTGCCACTACCAGCCAGTCCACAGAGGATGTTGCAGCTCCTCCACCATCTACCAATCAATTGCTACATAAGATACTGAAGTGGTTGGACCAACATGAAAAAAAAAGCAAAGCTCCGTGAGCGCCGCAACCAACGCTGATTCAAACACCTCAGGGAGCTGCTTTGAGGAGATTGCAGAGACTCAGCCACCCCGGACTCCACGTCCTTCACCAGCACAGGGAGCCATGACAGCCCCGACTGTGGAGACACTGCCACCAGCCCACCATTATTCCTGACAGATGGCACCAAGGACGGTGCAAAGCCTTAAGTGTGGGGAGGTCGGTCAGTACCTGACTTCCGAAGGTAAATTCTCTTCCCTAGCACCAATAAATTAGGATATTTTAGTTAGATTTTCTTTTTCTTAGAATAGGTTAGTTGCATGCATGTTCTACTTGATTGAAAAGACAATAAGTTTCTTCTAAAAAAAATATATCTTTAGAACAAAATTTCACTAATTCTGATCCTAATTTTTAGGATAAATCTGCTTGGAGTTGTATTTGGAACATGACATAATTTTTTTGAATTTTTAATGATGAGAGAGAAAAACAGCAAAATGAAATTAATCATGAGAAACTAAGATCAAATAAACAATGCTTGCAAGAACACTTTGAATGTCAAGATGAACATCAAGAACATATTTTTTTTTAATTTTTAAGAAAAGAAAAGAAAGATATGCAAGACACCAAACTTAGAAATTTTCATACTAGAGACACTAACAATTTGAAAATGCACATGAGAAACAACCAAAGACACAAAACAAGAGAATTTAAAGATCAGACAAAGAAAATCAACACCATGCATATATCTCGAAAAATGCAAGAAAAATAAAAACATGCAATTGACACCAAACTTAAAAATTGACACTAGACTCAAATAAGAAACACAAAATATTTTTTATTTTTATGATTTTATAAAAAAATTTTGTATTTTTTTCGAAAATTATTTTGAAGAAGAAAATAAGAAACTCAACATTTTTAATACGAATTCCAAGAATAATGCAATGTTAGTCTAGAGCTTCAATCTAAAAAGATTAGACATGGTCAACCAAGCTTCAGTAGGACATTACATACAACAGCCAAATTGATGGGAATCAACTAGCTCCTATGATGATGAAAGCATCATCTGAAACTCTAGAATTTGTTCTAAAAATTTATGAAGAAGAAAATAAAAAGAAAAATACCTAATCTAAGAAACAAGATGAACCGTCAGTTGTCCAAAATCAAACAATCTCTGGCAACGGCGCCAAAAACTTGGTACATAAAATCGTGATACGCAACTTTGTGCAGCTGACCAGCAAGTGCACTGGGTCGTCCAAGTAATAACTTACGTGAGTAAGGGTCGATCCCACGGAAATTATATGTCTCTTATTCAAAATTAGAGTGATTGAAAATCATGCATGTGTCACACACTAATTGAACCACTATCCCTAGTCGAATTCAAAAAGTCATGAAAAAGAGTTTTCAAGATTTAATTCAAATATCAAATTTCTCAATTATAATAAATGAATTCAAAAGAGATTAGCATACCTTTCAATCTACTAATCCGAATGAAGACGAATAACTCAATCATGAAATAGATCAATGCAAGACTTTAAAATAATGTAAACTTAGATTAATAACCCATAGAAAACATAAACAGAGCTCCTAACCGTTTGACAGAGGATTAGTTACCCATGGGAAAGTGAAAGAAAAACAAGATGAAGATATTTCGGAGGAAATTGGATTGTCCTCTCTGTGAACAAGGTTCACTTATTTATAGCCTAAATTCTAGAATTCAAATTTCAAATTAAACTAATCTTATCCTTCGAAGAGATAAGATCACTACTTATCTTCCAGAGAGAAAGATAAGCTATTGTCTTCAATTTTAAATTCAAAACAAAAATTCAAATTAAAATCTAAATGATCGAATCTCTTACGCTTCTAGAGAGAACAATAGCTAATCTTCTAGCGTCTTCAATTTTTTGGATGTAATTAAAGCATCTAATGATGTGGATAATTAATCTTGGACCTTAATTGTTGCATCTTGAGAGTTATAATTAGCTTAAAATTGGGATTTTATTAGAGAAAATTGGGCAAAAGAGCCAAAAATTCACTTCCAAGATGGGGAGTCCATCGGACGTGAAAACAGGCCGCCAGGTGCTGCGGTATTTTTAACCCACACTTACTAACCGGCAAGTGCACCGGGTCGTACCAAGTAATACCTTACGTGAGTAAGGGTCGATCCCACGAGGATTGATGGATCAAGCAACAATAGTGTTCGATAGGATTAGTTAGGCAAGCAGAAAAGAGTATTTTGGTATTCAAAGAGCATTAGACACAGACAAATAAATAAGTTGGGAATAATATAATGAGAAGATAGTTATGGTTTCAGAGTTATCTATTTTTTCGGATTAATTTTTATTACTAACTAATTTAATCATGCAAGATATAATTTCATGGCAAACTATATGTGACTAGGCCCTAATTCCTTAGACCTTCCTAGTCTCCTCTAAAATTCATTAACTGCCAATTCCTTGGTCAATTATTTCCAATTAGAGGGTAAAAATCAATTTTCAGTTTATATGCCACAAAAATTCTAATTACCCAAAAATAAGGGGATTATATGTCACGTATCCCATTAAATCCAAATAATTCAAATTTAGGATAATATGTTTACAAGCTGTTGTTCAAGTAAAGAGCTTTTCCAAGTTTTACAAAAACTCAATTAGAACATGGGTCATACTTCCATTCCACCCAATATTCATTAAATTAAGAGCGAAAACAATTATTGAAATATAGATCAAAACATGAACAAATTAGAAAGATCAAACGAATTAATCCATTACAAATAGACAGAGATCCTAACCTTAACAATGAAGGATTAGTTGCTCATGGTTCAGAGAAGAAAAATAAGGGTTCTGGTAACAATCTGATACAGTCTAAATGTACAGAGTTCCTATTTATTACTAATCCTAATAGGTTTAAAATCAAAAATTAAAAATAATATCTTTTCCTAAAAGATAAGATTTGAATTTAAATTCGAATTAATTAACAGATCTTCAATTGATGGTTGGGGACCACTTGATTTGTCCATTCTGCAGCTTCTAATCTGTGTTTTCTGGGCTGGAAAGTGGGTCAAAAATAGTCCAGAAATCGTAACCAGCGTCATTTGTATTTTTTGTAGATTGTGCATGTGACGCGTCCGCGTCGTCAAGCGCTCGCGTCATTTGTGCATATTCCAGTCCACGCGTTCGCGTCAAGCACGCGATCGCGTCATTGTGATTTCTCCATTCCGCGCGGTCGCGTGAGCCATGCATCCGCGTCAGTCTTCGCTGGTCATCTCTTTGGTTTCTTCTTTTTCTCTGCAGAAATTTCATCAAATCCCTCCGAATGCAACCTAAAATAACTAAATTTGCACAAAACTCAAAATAGCATCCATAGTGGCTAAAATATAATTAATTCTTAATTAAACTCAACAAATTATATGCAAATTCACTAGGAAAAGATAGACAAGATGCTCACGCATCACAACACCAAACTTAAACTGTTGCTTGTCCTCAAGCAACCAAAACTAATATAAGCTTATGATGTGAACTTGCATGAGAATGAGAGTTCGATTAAGCTCATGTCTCTTTTTATAGTGAGGTTTATAGCTGTAATCCTAAATAGGTTTGGCATCTCACTCTCCTTTGAATCAAGAATGTTATTGTCATTCAGAATTAGAATCCGGATGATATTATGAATTCTCTGATCTTTACATTTCAGTCTAATCCTTGAACACAGCAAAATTTACTTTAATTTATTTTTCTTTGGTGCTTTGCACCTGACCCTAGCCGTGACTTTAAATGTTTTGTCTCAAGAGTTACTTGACACAGAAACACCACAAGCACTTAACTGGGGAACTCTCTTTGAGTTCTGATTTTTCTTTTAATTACTCCCAGACAGTGGTGCTCAAAGTCTTTGGCATACTCTGTTAAATGTAATTGATCTCGACTCTAAGTGTTCTGTCTCAAGGATTATTTGACACAATTACACTACAAGAATATGACTAGGGAAATAACTCTTTGAGCTTTTAATCATGTCTGACCTCCCTAGTCATTGATGCTCAGAGCCTTAGACCTTGTTTTTATTTTATCTTTGTTTTTTTCGCTGCTTCTTTTGCTTCAAGGATTAAATTTTTATTTATTTCAGAGAAGGCATAGTAATTCTCTAAATTCCTATTCCTTATACATCAACATCCCTTGATTCAAATTCAAATATACACTGTTCATATCATGCATTCAAAAATCACAGAAAATACCACCACATTTAAGTAAATAAGACTATTCTTAGAATTAAACTCAATTTCTCATGCAATACATCACTTCTTTTTCTTTGCTTTTTAGATTCAAGTTCAGTGAGTGGTACATGAAACATCTTTTCAGCATTAAAGAAATTAAAAAAAAAAAACTTGTCCTAGAATTCTAACCAATAAAAGATCATGCAACAAACAAAGCAAAATAGCAGAAAGCCAGAACATAACATAGAAAAAAGAGGGGAGGAATAAAAATGAAAGGAACTCAACCACCTTAGTTATCCTAGCAGTCGCTTTATTCTTCAGGTTGTGCTCCTCCGTGAAGATGATTCGCCTCCCTTTGGTGCCATAGGAATAAACAGAAAAGCTTTAAGCGAAGCGTCAACACCAAACTTAAAGGTTTGCTTGTCCTCAAGCAAATAAGAACTGAAAATAGAAAGAGATAAATATTATGAGGAAAGAAAAATAAAAGGATAAAAGAATAAGAGAGAATTAGGATTGGGAGAGAGAGAGAGAGAGAAAGAAAACTGGACGGTGAACTAGTGTGGCGCAAGCGACGCGAACGCGTGGGGCACGCATTCGCGTGATTGCGTTTTAGTTAGTTGACGTGGTCGCGTTGGTCACGCGGTCGCGTGACCCATGTTATGCTCCGGGCGCGAGTGCAGCCTCGCGCCTGCACAACTCTCTGTTTGAATTTAAATATTTGCCAAATATGGGGTGACGCGATCATGTGGGGCATGCGATCGCGTGATTGGCTTCAGAAGGAAGTGATGCGGACGCGTCAGCGATGATGAGCGGATAATTTATACGCTTTTTGGCATTCTTTTTAGTATGTTTTAGTTAGTTTTTAGAATATTTTTATTAGTTTTTAGATAAAATTCACTTTTCTGGACTTTACTATGAGTTTGTGTGTTTTTCTATGATTTCAGGTATTTTCTGGCTGAAATTGAGGGACCTGAGCAAAAATCTGATTCAGAGACTAAAAAGGACTGCAGATGCTGTTGGATTCTGACCTCCCTACACTCGAAGTGGATTTTCTGGAGCCACAGAAGCCCAATTGGCAAGCTCTCAACGGCGTTGGAAAGTAGACATCCTGGGCTTTCCAGAAATGTATAATAGTCCATACTTTGCCCGAGATTTGATGGCCCAAACCGGCGTTCTAAATCAGCTCAAAACTGCCCGGCGTTAAACGCCGGAACTGGCACAAGAATGGGAGTTAAACGCCCAAACTGGCACAAAAGCTGGCGTTTAACTCCAAGAAGAGTCTCTACACGAAAATGCTTCAATGCTCAGCCCAAGCACACACCAAGGGGGCCCGGAAGTGGATTTTTATGTCATTTACTCATCTTTGTAAACCGTAGGCTACTAGTTCTTTATAAATAGGACCTTTTGCTATTGTATTTTCATCTGGGTAGCTATCTTTGTTCTTATGCTATCTTAGATCATTGGGAGGCTGGCCTCACAGCCATGCCTAGACCTTGCTCTTATGTATTTTCAACGGTGGAGTTTCTACACACCATAGATTAAGGTGTGGAGCTTTGCTGTACCTCGAGTATTAATGCAATTACTATTGTTCTTCTATTCAATTCAGCTTATTCTTGTTCTAAGATATCACTTGTTCTTCAACTTGATGAATGTGATAATCCGTGACACTCATCATCATCCTCACCTATGAACGTGTGCCTGACAACCACCTCCGTTCTACCTTAGATTGAGTGGATATCTCTTGGATCTCTTAATCGGAATCTTCGTGGTATAAGCTAGAACTGATGGCGGCATTCAAGAGAATCTGGAAGGTCTAAACCTTGTCTGTGGTATTCTGAGTAGGATTCAATGATTGAATGACTGTGACGAGCTTCAAACTCCTGATGGCTGGGCGTTAGTGACAGACGCAAAAGAATCACTGGATTTTATTCCAACCTGATTGAGAACCGACAGATGATTAGCCGTGCCGTAACAGGGTGCGTTGAACATTTTCACTGAGAGGATGGGAGGTAGCCACTGACAACGGTGAAACCCTACATATAGCTTGCCATGGAAAGAAGTAAGAAGGATTGGATGAAGACAGTAGGAAAGCAGAGAGACGGAAGGGACAAAGCATCTCCATTCGCTTATCTGAAATTCTTACCAATGAATTACATAAGTATCTTTATCTTTATCTTTATGTTTTATTCATACATCATCCATAATCATGTGAGTTTGCCTGACTAAGATTTACAAGGTGACCATAGCTTGCTTCATACCAACAATCTCTGTGGGATCGACCCTTACTCGCGTAAGGTTTATTACTTGGACGACCCAGTACACTTGCTGGTTAGTTGTGCGAAATTGTGATAAAGAGTTGAGATTACAATTGTGCGTACCATGTTGATGGCGCCATTGATGATCACAATTTCGTGCACCAAGTTTTTGGCGCCGTTGCCGGGAATTGTTGAGTTTGGACAACTGACGGTTCATCTTGTTGCCTAGATTAGGTATTTTTCTTCAGAGTTCTTAAGAATGAATTCTAGTGTTTCAAGGTGATGTTCTTATCATCACCAAAGCTGATTGATCTTCATCAATTTAGCTCTTGAATGCA
>NC_029774.3:64772262-64774341 GCF_000817695.3 Arachis duranensis | reverse complement strand
TGACTAGTCATGTCTAATTTCTTTAGACTGAAGCTTTAGACTAACATTGCATGATTCCTGGAATTCTCATTAAGAACTTTGATATCTTTATGTTCTTTTCCACTTAATTTTCGAAAAAGCACAAAAAAATTACAAAATCATAAAATCCAAAAATATTTCTTGTTGAGTCTAGAGTCTCATGTTAAGTTTGGTGTCAATTGCATGTTTCTGTTCTTCTTGCATTCATGCATGTGTCTTCATTAATCTTCAAGTTGATTCTTGATGATTTCATTGCTCTGATTTTTAAATTCTCTTGACTCGAGTGTTTATGTGTCTCATATGCATTCTCATTTTGTTAGTGTCAGTAGTATACAAACTGCTAAGTTTGGTGTCTTACATGCATTGTTATTTGATTCTTGTTGCATTTTGATTTTTCCTTATTATTAAAAATCCAAAAAAATTTTTAATTTGTGTCTTTTCAAGTCAATAATACAGAGAATTGAAGATTCAGAACATACAGCAGAGGAATTACACAGAAAAAGCTGGGCGTTCAAAACGCCCAGTGAGGAAGGAAAACTGGCATTTAAACGCCAGCCAGGGTGCCTGGCTGGGCGTTTAACGCCCAAAAGGGTAGCATTTTGGGCGTTAAACGCCAGAATGGATACCATTCTGGGTGTTTAACGCCAGGATGGCACAAGAGGGAAGATTTTGTTTTTAATGCAAATTTTTTTCAAGTGATTTGATTCAACATTTCAAGTATGTTGCCTTTTCTGTTGAGAAAGGTTTAATATTTGAATCATATCTTTTCTTGTTAGCCAAGTTATTAATTTTTAAAATCAAATCTTTTTTAAAAGATGTTTTTCAAATCATATTTTCTCAATCACATTTTTTTTAAATCTTTTTTATTTCTAATTTCAAAATCTTTTTCAAAAATCACTTGATTTCTTTTCCACTCTTATTTTCAAAAATCAATTAAAGTTTTTCAAAATATTTTTAAAATCTTTTTAAAATTTTCAAAAATTTCTTCCCCTCTTCTCACATCCTTCTATTTATGGACTAACACTATTCCTTGAGGAACAATTCAAACTCCATCTCTCTTGATAAGTTCAAATTCTTCTACTTTTGCCTTCTATTTTTCTTTTCCTCTGACACCTCAAGGAATCTCTATACTGTGACGTAGAGGATTCCATATTTTCTTGTTTTCTTCTCTTTCATATGAGCAGGAGCAAAGACAAAAGCATTCTTGTTGAGGCTGACCCTGAACCTGAAAGGACCTTGAAGCGAAAGCTAAGAGAAGCTAAGGCACAACTCTCTGTAGAGGACATAACAGAAATCTTCAAAGAAGAAGAACCCATGGCAGTCGAAAACAACAACAATACCAACAATGCAAGGAAGGTGCTGGGTGACTTTACTGCACCTACTCCCGATTTCTATGGGAGAAGCATCTCTATCCGTGCCATTGGAGCAAACAACTTTGAGCTTAAGCCTCAATTAGTTTCTCTAATGCAACAGAATTGCAAGTTCCATGGACTTCCATTGGAAGATCCTCATCAGTTTTTAGCTGAATTCTTGCAAAGCTGTGACACTGTCAAGACTAATGGGGTTGACCCTGAGGTCTACAGACTTATGCTATTCCCTTTTTGCTGTAAGAGACAGAGCTAGGATATGGTTGGATTCACAACCTAAAGAAAGCCTGAACTTTTGGGAAAAGCTAGTCAATGCCTTCTTGGCAAAGTTTTTTCCACCTCAAAAATTGAGTAAGCTTAGAGTGGAAGCCCAAACCTTCAGACAGAAGGAAGGAGAATCCCTCTATGAAGCTTGGGAAAGATACAAACAAT
This sequence comes from Arachis duranensis, assembly GCF_000817695.3. NCBI lineage: Eukaryota > Viridiplantae > Streptophyta > Magnoliopsida > Fabales > Fabaceae > Arachis > Arachis duranensis. Next base: position 64,772,524 of record NC_029774.3, on the reverse strand, counting down.
TGATCAGAAAGTGCCCCTCTGATATGCTTTTTGAATGGAGCATCATAGGTATTTTCTATGATGGTCTGTCTGAACTATCCAAGATGTCTTTGGATAGCTCTGCTAGAGGATCTCTTCATCTGAAGAAGATGCCTACAGAAGCTCAAGAGCTGATTGAAATGGTTGCAAATAACCAATTCATGTACACTTCTAAAAGGAATCCTGTGAACAATGGAACGAATCAGAAGAAAGGAGTTCTTGAGATTGACACTCTGAATGCCAT
>NC_029774.3:64771894-64772188 GCF_000817695.3 Arachis duranensis | reverse complement strand
AACCTTTTCCATCATCTTCTCAGCAACAGACAGAGAGTTCTAAGCAGAATACCTCTGACTTAGCAACCATGGTCTCTGATCTAATCAAAACCACACAAAGTTTCATGACTGAAACAGGTCCTCTATTAGGAACTTGGAGGCACAAGTGGGTCAGTTGAGCAAGAAAATTACTGAACTCCCTCCTAGTACTCTTCCAAGCAATACAGAAGAAACTCCAAAAGGAGAGTGCAAGGCCATCAACATGGCCGAACTTGGAGAGGAGGAAGAGGCAGTGAACGCCACTGAGGAAGACCT
>NC_029774.3:64770516-64771738 GCF_000817695.3 Arachis duranensis | reverse complement strand
ATTCTTCCTCTGAAGAGGATGAGTATGTCACTGAAGAGCAAGTTGTTAAATACCTTGGAGCAATCATGAAGCTAAATGACAAGTTATTTGGTAATGAGACTTGGGAGGATGAACCCCCTTTGCTCACCAAAGAATTGGATGACTTGTCTAGGCAAAAACTACCTCAAAAGAGACAAGATCCTGGGAAGTTCTCAATACCTTGTGCCATAGGCACTGGTGCACGAAATTGCAATCACACTTTGCAATCCCGCACAACTAACCAGCAAGTGCACTGGGTCGTCCAAGTAATACCTTACGTGAGTAAAGGTCGATCCCACAGAGATTGTCGGCTTGAAGCAAGCTATGGTTATCTTGTAAATCTTAGTCAGGATATCAATAATTATCAAGGTTGATTGTGAAAAGTCAAAGAACATGAAATAAGTACTTATTCTGCAGTAATGGGGAACAGTTGAGGTTTTGGAGATGCTCCATCTTCTGAATCTCTGCTTTCCTACTGTCTTCTTCTTCAAGCACGCAAGGCTCCTTCCATGGCAAGCTGTATGCAAGGGTTTCACCGTTGTCAATGGCTACCTCCCATCCTCTCAGTGGAAATGTTCAATGCACCCTATCACGGCACGGCTATCCATCTGTCGGTTCTCAATCAGGCCGAAATAGAATCCAGTGATTCTTTTGCATCTGTCACTAATGCCCCGCTCTCAGGAGTTTGAAGCTCGTCACAGTCATTCAATCATTGAATCCTACTCAGAATACCACAGACAAGGTTTAGACCTTCCGGATTCTCTTGAATGCCGCCATCAGTTCTAGCTTATACCATGAAGATTCTGATTAAAGAATCCAAGAGATATCTACTTAATCTAAGATAGAACGGAGGTGGTTGTCAGGCACACGTTCATAGTTGAGAATGATGATGAGTGTCACGGATCATCACATTCATCAAGCTGAAGAACAAGTGATATCTTAGAACAAGAACAAGCAGAATTGAATAGAAGAACAATAGTAATTGCATTAATACTCGAGGAACAGCAGAGCTCCACACCTTAATCTATGGTGTGTAGAAACTCCACAGTTGAAAATACATAAGTGATAATAGTGATCATTGGCTTCGGCCCCAGAGAGGGAACCAGAAGAACCAAGATCGATCTAAGAACTAGATGTCCAAAGATCAAAATACAATAGTAAAAGGTCCTACTTATAGAGAACTAGTAGCCTAGGGTTTACAGAG
>NC_029774.3:64769832-64770356 GCF_000817695.3 Arachis duranensis | reverse complement strand
TGATTGAATGAAAAACAGTAGTAATTGCATTAATCCATCAAGACACAGCAGAGCTCCTCACCCCCAACCATGGGGTTTAGAGACTCATGCCGTGGGAAGTACACAAAGAAACGTGTAAAGTGTCATGAGGTACAGATACAATGTCCAAAGATCCTATTAATAGTAAGCTAGTAACCTAGGGTATACAGAAATGAGTAAATGACGTAAAAATCCACTTCTGGGTCCACTTAGTGTGTGCTTGGGCTGAGCATTGAAGCTTTCATGTGTAGAGACTTTTTCTGGAGTTAAACGCCAGCTTTCATGCCAGTTTGGGATTTTAACTCCAATTTTTATGCCAGTTCCAGCGTTAAACGCTGGGAATTCTGAGGCTGATTTGCAACGCCGGTTTGGGCCATCAAATCTCGGGCAAAGTATAGACTATTATACATTGCTGGAAAGCCCAAGATGCCTACTTTCCAACGCCGTTGAGAGCGCGCCAATTGGGCTTCTGTAGCTCCAGAAAATCCACTTCGAGTGCAGGGAGG
>NC_029774.3:64767101-64768049 GCF_000817695.3 Arachis duranensis | reverse complement strand
AGATTGTGACTCAGCTTTGCTAGAGTCCCCAATTAGAGGTGTCCAGGGTTCTTAAGCACACTCTTTTTGCCTTGGATCACAACTTTATTTCTTTCTTTTTCTCTCTCTTTTATTTTTTTCTTTTTCTCTCTCTTTTTCGATTTTTTTTTTTTGAATTCACTGCTTTTTCTTGCTTCAAGAATCAATCTGATGATTTTTCAGATCCTCAATAACAGTTCTCTTTTTCCTTATTCTTTCCAGAGCCAACAATTTTAACATTCTCAAAACAACAAATTCAAAAGACATATGCACTGTTCAAGCATTCATTCAGAAAACAAAAAGTATTGTCACCACATCAAACTAATTCAACTAGTTTCAAGGATAAATTTGAAATCATGTACTTCTTGTTCTTTTGTGATTAAAGCATTTTTCATTTAAGAGAAGTGATGGATTCATAGGACATTTATAGCTTTAAGACATGAATTTTAACTTTTATTAATTATGAATTAAGAACAAGACTCAAAAATAGATATAAGATGATACTAAAAAATAGAAAACAAAAAACAAAAAATTTAAATAGGCTCCTAATGATAGAGGTTTTCACAGAGTTAGGACTCAACAACCTTGATTTTGAGAAGTGGATGCTCCCTCAAATTGAGGGGAGAATTTCTGGCGTTTCAGCTCTTGGAGTTCACGCCCCTGCTTCTCTTGTTCCTTCAGCAATTTACAAAGCATGCAGTTCTGATTCTGCTGTTCCTCCTTAAGTTGCTCCATAGTCTCTTGCAACTTGGTGATAGATGCTTCTAGGCTGGCCCAGTAGCCAATTTCAGGAAATTCAGGGAGGAACTCATGTGCCCTCCTTTTGATAGAGTTGTCTTGCATTTGTCCTTCCATTGACTTCTTGGTGATTAGATGTTCAATGGGTATGAATTCATCTACTCCCATCTTTACCCCAGCCTCTTTACAGAG
>NC_029774.3:64765878-64767027 GCF_000817695.3 Arachis duranensis | reverse complement strand
TTAGGATCATCTTGCAGTTGAGGTAGTTTGAAGATTTCTCTTATTTTGTCCAGATGGAAGTACATAACTTTCCCTCTGACCATGGTTCTGTAAGTATGGTAAGCAGTTCCAGTCATTCTCTGCTTATCTGTTAGCCACAGATTTGAGTAGAATTCCTGAACCATATTTCTTCCAACCTTTATCTCAAGATTGGTTAGAACTTCCCATCCTCTGTTTCCAATTTGCTCTTGGATCCCCGGATATTCATCTTCTTTCAGATCAAATTTAACTTCCGGGATCACTGACCTCAGACCCATTATTTTGTGATAATGGTCTTCATGTTCTTTGGTTAAGAACTTCTCTTGATTCCAAAGATTCTTTGGATTAGTCTCTTTCTTTCCTCTTAAATTGATTTGTTCTCCCTTAGGAGCCATGATTTTGATGAATCTTAGCTTAGTGATCACGGAAAAGCACACCAAACTTAGAGAATCCTGGCTTAGTGATCACGGAAAAGCACACCAAACTTAGAAGTTTGCTTGTCCTCAAGCAAAAGAAAGGAAAGAAGAGAGAGAGGAGAAGAGCAAATTTGAATGGTGTGGGAGAAAGAGGAGGCCGAACGTGTTTTTATAAGGGGGAAGGAGATTTCGAAAAAAAAATTAAAAGGAGATTTGAGAAGATATGGAGAGAATTTGAGAGAAGGGTGAGTTTTTGAATAAGATTTGGGATTGATTTGAGAGAGATTTGAAGAATGATTTTGATTTTTGAAGATTTGAAAGTGAATGATGAAAGGTTGAAATGTGTTTATGTAGAAAAGTATGGGTAAGAAAAGAGAAATTTGAAAAAAAATTGATTGGAAATCAAAATCTTGGTCCCCCCACCTTTCTGGCAAAAAATTTGATCGGAAAGCAAAATCTTGGTCCCCCACCTTTCTGGCGTTAAACGCCCAGAATGGCATCCATTCTGGCGTTTAATGCCCATTTGCTGGCCAATGTGGGCGTTTAACGCCCAGCCAGGGCACCTGGCTGGCGTTAAATGCCAGAATTCCCTTTATCACTGGGCGTTTTGCTAAACGCCCAGGATGCTGCACACCTGGCGTTTAACGCCCAAAATGGCACCCTTACTGGCGTTAAACGCCCAGAATGGTGCCCATTCTGGCGTTTAACGCCCAAA
>NC_029774.3:64765215-64765604 GCF_000817695.3 Arachis duranensis | reverse complement strand
TTGCTCAAAATTGCTTTCAAGATAATGCTTGATTCTCTGTCCATTAACTATGAACTTTTTGTCAGAATCAATATCCTGAAGCTCAACATATCCATATGGTGATACTCCTGTAATCACATACGAACCCCTCCATCGGGATTTAAGTTTTCCTGGAAACAATCTGAGCCTAGAGTTGAAGAGCAGAACTCTTTGTCCTGGCTCAAAGACTCTGGATGACAACTTCTTGTCATGCCACTTCTTTGCCTTTTCCTTATAAATTTTTGCATTTTCAAAGGCATTGAGTCTGAACTCCTCTAGCTCATTTAGCTGGAGTAATCTTTTTTCACCAGCTAACTGAGCATCCATATTTAGGAATCTGGTTGCCCAGTAGGCTTTATGTTCCAGTTCCA
>NC_029774.3:64761118-64762119 GCF_000817695.3 Arachis duranensis | reverse complement strand
AGTTTCTCTCCAATCTTTCTTATGACTTAAGATCTCTTTCATGAACTTAGCATAAGAAGGTATTTGCTCAAGTGCCTCTGCAAACGGAATCTTTATTTCAAGAGTCCTTAGATAGTCTGCAAAGCGGGCAAATTGCTTATCCTGTTCTGCTTGGCGGAGTTTCTGAGGATAAGACATCTTGACTTTATATTCTTCAACCTTAGTTGCTGCAGGTTTATTCCTTACAGAAGTGGTTGAAGAAGCCTTTTTAGAGGGATTACTGTCAGCACTCTCAGGTGTCTGATCCTCCCTTGGCGTCTGAACGCCAGGATTGGGTGAAGATTGGGCGTTTAACGTCAACTTCTCTCCCTTCTCTGGCGTTTGAACGCCAGAATTGGGCAGGGAATGGGCGTTTAACGCCAGCTCTCCTCCCTTTTCTGGCGTTTGAACGCCAAAAGTGCTCCTCTCTGGGCTCTTACTGTCCTCAGAGGGATTCTGAATAGTGGTTTGGTTATCCTCTGTCAATTGTTTGTTGTTTGGCTTTTTGCTACTTTGAGCAGTGTTATTCAATGTCTTCCCACTCCTCAGTTGAACTGCTTGGCATTCCTCTGTTATCTGTTTAGATATCTGCTGTTTAGTTGAAATGCTTGACATTCTTCTGTTATCTGTTTAGATATCTGTTGTTTTGCTTGATTCAACTGCAGTTCTATGTTCTTGTTAGCAACTTTAGTTTCATGGAGCATCTCTTTAAATTCTGCTAACTGTTCTGTCGTCAGGAGCAATTGTTGATTAAGCTCAATCATCTGTTCTTGAGGATTAGGATCAGTGGCTACTGCCATGACTTCCTCTTTTGTAGAGAACTCATTGCTAGAGTATAAATGTTGATTTCTAGCAACAGTGTCTATAAGCTCTTGAGCCTCTTCAATTGTCTTCCTCATGTGTATAGATCCACCAGCTGAGTGGTCTAAAGACATCTGAGCTTTTTCTGTAAGCCCATAGTAGAAGATGTCTAACTGCACCCA
>NC_029774.3:64759664-64760389 GCF_000817695.3 Arachis duranensis | reverse complement strand
ACCTAAAATTTTTAGAAAATCAAACACTAATTTTCGAAAATTTTTAAGGAAAAACACAAAGAGGACACCAAACTTAGAATTTTTATGGATCAAAAAGGGACTAAAGACATGCAAAATCGAAAATTAAAAGAAAAGCAAAAGCATGCAATTGACACCAAACTTAAAATATGAAACTAGACTCAACTAAATGACTCTAAACCAACAAAAACAAAACAGTCCTAATCTAAGCAACAAGATAAGCCGTCAGTTGTCCAAACTCGAACAATCCCCGGCAACGGCGCCAAAAACCTGGTGCACGAAATTGCAATCACACTTTTTGCAATCCCGCACAACTAACCAGCAAGTGCACTGGGTCGTCCAAGTTATACCTTACGTGAGTAAGGGTCGATCCCACGGAGATTGTCGGCTTGAAGCAAGCTATGGTTATCTTGTAAATCTTAGTCAGGATATCAATAATTATCAAGGTTGACTGTGAAAAGTCAAAGAACATGAAATAAGTACTTATTCTGCAGTAATGGGGAACATGTTGAGGTTTTGGAGATGCTCCATCTTCTGAATCTCTGCTTTCCTACTGTCTTCTTCTTCAAGCACGCAAGGCTCCTTCCATGGCAAGCTGTATGCAAGGGTTTCACCGTTGTCAGTGGCTACCTCCCATCCTCTCAGTGGAAATGTTCAACGCACCCTGTCACGGCACGGCTATTCAGCTGTCGGTTCTCGATCATGTC
>NC_029774.3:64759242-64759547 GCF_000817695.3 Arachis duranensis | reverse complement strand
AAATCCTACTCAGAATACCACAGACAAGGTTTAGACCTTCCAGATTCTCTTGAATGCCGCCATCAGTTCTAGCTTATACCACGAAGATTCTGATTGAAGAATCCAAGAGATATCTACTTAATCTAAGATAGAACGGAGGTGGTTGTCAGGCACACGTTCATAGTTGAGAATGATGATGAGTGTCACGGATCATCACATTCATCAAGTTGAAGAACAAGTGATATCTTAGAACAAGAACAAGCGGAATTGAATAGAAGAACAATAGTAATTGCATTAATACTCGAGGTACAGCAGAGCTCCACACC
>NC_029774.3:64757403-64758858 GCF_000817695.3 Arachis duranensis | reverse complement strand
CCTAGATCATACTAAAAATATACTAAAAACAATGCCAAAAAGCGTATAAATTATCCGCTCATCAGGCACCATGACCTTCAAGAAGGCCTTGTGTGACCTAGGGTCAAGTGTAAACCTCATGCCTCTCTCTGTAATGGAGAAGCTAGGGATCTTTGAGGTGCAAGCTACAAAAATCTCACTAGAGATGGCAGACAATTCAAGAAAACAAGCTTATGGACTTGTAGAGGATGTTCTGGTAAAAGTTGAAGACCATTACATCCCTGCTGATTTCATAGACCTAGAGACTGGGAAGTGCATGGATGAATCCATCATCCTTGGCAGACCCTTCCTAGCCACAGCAAAGGCTGTGATTGATGTAGACAGAGGAGAATTGATCATTCAAGTGAATGAAGAATCCCTTGTGTTTAAGGGTCAAGGATATCCCTCTGTAACCATGGAGAGGAAGCATGAAGAGCTTCTCTCAAAACAGAGTCAAACAGAGCCCCCACAGTCAAACTCTAAGTTTGGTGTTGGGAGGCCACAATCAAATTCTAAGTTTGGTGTTGAACCCCCACATTTAAACTCTAAGTTTGGTGTTGGGAGGTTCCAACATTGCTCTGAGCATCTTTGAGGCTCCATGAGAGCCCACTGCCAAGCTACTGACATTAAAGAAGCACTTGTTGGGAGGCAACCCAATGTTATATTTTATCTATTTTCCTTTGTTATTTTATGTTTTCTGTAGGTTGATGATCATGAGAAGTCACAAAATCAATTGAAAAAGCAAAAACAGAAAGAACAACAGCACACCCTGGAGGAGAACTTGCTGGCGTTTAAACGCCAGTAAGGCTAGCAGATGGGCGTTTAACGCCCAGTCTGACACCATTCTGGGCGTTTAACGCCAGAAAGGGGCACCAGACTGGCGTTAAACGCCAGGAAAGGGCAAGAAGTTGGCGTTAAATGCCAGAAATGGGCACCAGCCCGGCGTTTAACACCAGAATTGGCACAAAGGGCATTTTTGCTCGCCACTTGGTGCAGGGATGACTTTTCCTTGACACCTCAGGATCTGTGGACCCCACAGGATTCCCACCTACCCCACCACCCTCTCTCTTCTTCTTCACCCATTCACCAATCACCTCAACACCTCTTCCCCAAAACCCCTCACCTATCAAATCCCATCTTTCTCTTCACCACTCACATCCATCCTTCATAAAACCCCACCTACCTCACCATTCAAATTCAAAACACTTTCCCTCCCAAACCCACCCTCCCATAACCGAAACCTAACCCTCCTCCCACCCCTATATAAACCCATCTTCACTCCTTCATTTTCACACACCCTAAACACTACTTCTCCCCCTTTGGCCGAACCACAAAGCCATTTCCATCTCCTTCATCTCTTCTTCTTCTACTCTCTTCTTTCCTCTTTTGCTCGAGGACGAGCAAACCTTTTAAGTTTGGTGTGGTAAAAGCATTGCT
>NC_029774.3:64755604-64756134 GCF_000817695.3 Arachis duranensis | reverse complement strand
CTGAGGATCTGAAAAATCATAAAAATGATTCTTGAAGCAAGAAAAAGCAGTGAATACAAAAAAAGGAAAGAAAAAAAAAGAAAAAAAGGGAAAAAAACGAAAAAAGAGAGAAAAGAAAAAAATAAAGTTGTGATCCAAGGCAAAAAGAGTGTGCTTAAGAACCCTGGACACCTCTAATTGGGGACTCTAGCAAAGCTGAGTCACAATCTGAAAAGGTTCACCCAGTTATGTGTCTGTGGCATGTGTGTATCCGGTGGTAATACTAGAAGACAGAGTGCTTTGGGCCACGGCCAAGACTCAATACGTAGCTGTGTTCAAGAATCATCATACTTAACTAGGAGAATCAATAACACTATCTGGATTCTGAGTTCCTATAGAAGCCAATCATTCGGAATTTCAAAGGATAGAGTGGGATGCCAAAACTGTTCAAAGGCAAAAAGCTAAAAGCCCCGCTCATCTAATTAATACTGATCTTCATAGATGTTTTTGGAATTAATTGCATATTCTCTTCTCTTTATCTTATTTGATTT
>NC_029774.3:64752810-64754651 GCF_000817695.3 Arachis duranensis | reverse complement strand
CCTCACCTATGAACGTGTGCCTGACAACCACCTCCGTTCTACCTTAGATTGAGTGGATATCTCTTGGATCTCTTAATCGGAATCTTCGTGGTATAAGCTAGAACTGATGGCAGCATTCAAGAGAATCTGGAAGATCTAAACCTTGTCTGTGGTATTCTGAGTAGGATTCAATGATTGAATGACTGTGACGAGCTTTATCTGAAATTCTTACCAATGAATTACATAAGTATCTTTATCTTTATCTTTATGTTTTATTCATACATCATCCATAATCATGTGAGTTTGCCTGACTAAGATTTACAAGGTGACCATAGCTTGCTTCATACCAACAATCTCTGTGGGATCGACCCTTACTCGCGTAAGGTTTATTACTTGGACGACCCAGTACACTTGCTGGTTAGTTGTGCGAAGTTGTGATAAAGAGTTGAGATTACAATTGTGCGTACCATGTTGATGGCGCCATTGATGATCACAATTTCGTGCACCAGGCGACACGGTCGCATGATAGGGATTATGCGTCTAGCACCAAGCCAGCACCACTCCAGCACAATATTTGGTTGTGCACCTTTTTTACGTCGAAAATCTGGGCACGCGGCCGCGTGGGTCATGCGGTCGCGTGGGAGGCTAATATTCCCACATCACGCGGACGCGTCGGCGATGCGGTCGTGTGGGGCGATTTGTACCACTGGCACGCCTCCAGCCACGCTCCAGCGTGACTCTCTATTCGTTTTTATTTTCTCCCCTCTCCTTGCGACGCGGACGCGTCGGCGACGCGGTCACGTCACGTGGCATTTTTTTTTGTTATAGCTTGAGGTATTCGGTTCCTGGGAGAACATAGCTGCATGATCAAAAAATTAGTAAGAACTCAATAAAAATAAAATAACTAAGAAAAACTACTACGAAAAATAGTGAAGGATACAAAATTATCGGGTTGCCTCCCGACAAGCGCTTCTTTAACGTCACTAGCTTGACGGTCAGTTCCTCTAAGGAGGAGGATCATAGGGGCTCAGCTCTTCACCCCTTACTTTGAACTTTTTCCTGTATCTCCATAACGTAGCTCAATATGCTCCAGAGAGAGGATTCTGATTACTATATAAACCCATGCTGGATTGCTGGTCAATACTACCTTCATTCCTAGGGAGAAACCTTCAGTGGGGATCTTTTTGTTTCTCCATCCTCTGGGTACTTTCTTCTTTTTGGGAACCTCTTCCTTAGTAGACGATGCATTTCCAACACCAAACTTAGGTTTGATGTCAGGAGGAATTTTATTGACTGTTACCAAGGGAGGTTTGAGTTGCAGATTATGCTGTGTATCATCAGGCGGTTTTTGAAGGTTTGGATCAATAAGCTCAGCCTGCATGCACCTCTCTTCTTCACCTATTGGATGTATATCTTTGAAGACATGAAAGACCAGTTGCTCATTATGCACTCTAAGCACTAATTCACCCACTTCTACATCAATCAGAGCTCTTCCAGTGGCTAGGAATGGTCTTCCTAGAATTATAGAGGCATTCTCTTCCTCCCCTGTGTCCAGAATCACAAAGTCTGGTAGGAGGAAGAACTTACCCACTTTAACCAAGATATTCTCCACTAATCCGTATGCAGGCTTCATAGATTTATCTGCCATCTGCAATGCTATCTTTGTGGGTTGTGCCTCTTGGATTTGGAGCTTTTTCATCACAGATAAGGGCATTAGATTTATGCTTGCCCCCAGATCACATAGGGCTTTCTCAAAGGTTGTGCTCCCAATGGTGCATGGAATTTGAAAGCTCCCTGGATCTGGCATCTTCTTTGGCAAGTTATTCTAAATTACAGCACTACATTCCTTAGTCAGGACTACT
>NC_029774.3:64742248-64752783 GCF_000817695.3 Arachis duranensis | reverse complement strand
TTTCATGAATTTGGCATAGATAGGCATTTGCTCCAAAACCTCAGCAAAAGGAATATTGATTTGTAATTTTCTGAAGATTTCCAAGAACTTTGAGAACTGCTTGTCTTTGGTCTCCTTTTGAAGTCTCTGAGGATATGGCATCTTAGGCTTGTACTCAGGGGCCTTTGGCAGTGTAGGATAAGTGTCAAGAGAGTCTGGGAATGGGTTGTCTGCACGCTTTGGAGGGGCGTGCTCTACTTCTTCCTTCTTCTCCTCTGGGGCATCCTTTTCAACTAGCTCTTCATTGACCTTGGTCTCAGAACCAGCTACTTTACCACTTCTCAATTGAATAACCTTGCAATCTTCTCCTGGGTTCATCACTGTGTCACCTTGAAATGCACTTGCAGACCTCTCAAGTATTTGCTTGCTCAGTTGGTCTACTAGCACCTCTAAATTTCTAATGGAGGCTCTGGTTTCCTGCATAACTTGTGCTTCTGCACTTGTCACTTGTCCACTTATCACAATGATAGCCTTCCATTCCTCTCTTGGATTTGGAATTGTGTTACTAGAAAGGCTATTAGTGGTCCTCTTATCAATTTCATTAACTCTGGTGGCTATTTGACCCATTTGAATCTCCAGGTTCTTGATGGATGCTTTGGTTTCCTGTCTAAAACCTGTCAATATTGCTTCCAAATCATTGTTCTGTTGGAAACCGCCCTGAGAATTATTATTGAAGTTCTAAGGTCTCTGAGGTTGATCCCTCCATCCAAAATTTGGGTGATTCCTCCATCCCGGTTGTATGTCTTAGAATATGGGTCATTGTTGGGATTTCTAGGACCACTCCCCATGTAATTCACCTGTTCAAAAGAAGGTTGAGCATAATCATACTTATCATTTTGCACAAAATTACCTGCCATGTCATAGGAGACTTCCTGTGGTGGATTTTGGGTGTTGATAGCTGAGACTTGCATGCCACCCATCTATTGAGTAAGTAGATTTATTTGCTGAGACATTAGCTTGTTCTGAGCAAGAAGAGCATTAATAGCATCTACTTCCAACACGCCTCTCTTCTGAGGGGTTTCAGAATTCACAGGATTCCTGTTAGAGGAGTATAAATATTGGTTGCTTGTAACCAATTCAATCAGCTCAATAGTCTCCTCCGGTGTCTTTTTCTTGTGCAATGAACCTCCTGCAAAATTGTCTAAGCACATTTAGACATTTCACCCAAGCCTTCATAAAATATGTCTATTTGTGTCCATTTGAAGAACATGTCTGGAGGGCATTGCCTAGTCAGTAGCTTGTATCTCTCCCAAGCTTCATACAGAGTCTCACCATCCTTCTGTCTGAAGGTCTGAACCTCCATCCTAAGCTTAGTCAGCTTCTTTGGTGGGAAAAATTTTGTGAGAAACTCAGTAACCACCTTGTTCCAAGTATCCAAACTGTCCTTGGGTTGAGAATCTAACCATAGTTTTGCTCCATCCCTCAGAGCAAACGGGAAGAGCATTAGTTTGTACACATCTGGGTTCACTCCATTTGTCTTCACAGTATCACAAATCTGCATAAAACTTGAAATGAATTGATTTGGGTCTTCGTGAGGAAGACCATGATACTGGCCGTTTTGTTGCACCAAGGTGACCAGTTGAGGCTTCAACTCAAAGTTGTTTGCAGTAATAGGAGGCACCACGATGCTTTTTCCATAAAGATCTACGGTAGGAGAAGAGTAGGAGCCAAGCACTCTCCTTTGTTGCTCATTCCCATTCGGGTTTGCCGCATTGGGATTATCAGCATTGTTAGCATTCATAGTGGATTCTGCAGCCTTGTACAATTTTGCCTGTTGTAAACGTCGCCTGAAAGTCCTTTCAAGTTCAGGATCAAAGTCTAAGAGATGTTCTTTGTCTCTGTTCTTGCGCATAAACAAATAAAAAACAAGAAAGATTGTGAATCTCTACGTCAGAGTGCAGAGAATTCCCAATGAGGTAACTCTGTGTAAAGAGATAAAAATATTGAATAAAATAAATAAAATAAAAATAATAAATAGTCAACACCAAACTTAATTTCAAAAATTAAGAACAATATTGGTGCTATTTATTTAAAATTTTTATTTTTATTTTTATTTTTATTTTTATTTTTTATTTTTTTGGAAAAAATAATAAAATAATATTTAAATAAAAATTAAAACTAAAACGCCTAATCTAAGCAATCAAACAACTAATAATTGTTAATCATTATCAATCCCTGGCAACGGCGCCAAAAACTTGCTGCGGTATTTTTAACCCACACTTACTAACCGGCAAGTGCACCGGGTCGTACCAAGTAATACCTTACGTGAATAAAGGTCAATCGCACGAGGATTGATGGATCAAGCAACAATAGTGTTTGATAGGATTAGTTAGGCAAGCAGAAAAGAGTGTTTTGGTATTCAAAGAGCATTAGACACAGACAAATAAATAAGTTGGGAATAATATAATGAGAAGATAGTTAAGGTTTCAAAGTTATCTATTTTTCCGGATTAATTTTTATTACTAACTAATTTAATCATGCAAGATATAATTTCATGGCAAACTATATGTGACTATGCCTTAATTTCTTAGACCTTCTTTGTCTCCTCTAAAATTCATTAACTGTCAATTCCTTGGTCAGTTACTTCCAATTAGAGGGTAAAAATCAATTTTCAATTTATATGCCACAAAAATTTTAATTACCCAAAAATAAAGGGATTATATGTCACGTATCCCATTAAATCCAAATAATTAAAATTTAGGATAATATGTTTCCAAGCTGTTGTTCAAGTAAAGAACTTTTCCAAGTTTTACAAGAACTCAATTAGAACATGGGTCATACTTCTGTTCCACCCAATATTCATTAAATTAAGAGCGAAAACAATTATTAAAATATAGATCAAAACATGAACAAATTAGAAAGATCAAACGAATTAATCCATTACAAATAGACAGAGCTCCTAACCTTAACAATGAAGGATTAGTTGCTCATGGTTCAGAGAAGAAAAATAAGGGTTCTGGTTTATCTGATACAGTCTAAATGTACAGAGTTCCTATTTATTACTAATCCTAATAGGTTTAAAATCAAAAATTAAAAATAATATCTTTTCCTAAAAGATAATATTTGAATTTAAATTCGAATTAATTAACAGATCTTCAGTTGATAGTTGGGGACCACTTGATTTGTCCATTCTGCAGCTTCTAATCTGTGTTTTCTGGGCTGGAAAGTGGGTCAAAAACAGTCCAGAAATCGTAACCAGCGTCATTTGTATTTTTGCAGATCGCGCATGTGGCGCGTCCGCGTCGTCCACGCGCTCGCGTCATTTGTGTAGATTCTAGTCCACGCGTTCGCGTCAAGCACGTGATCGCGTCATTGTGATTTCTCCATTCCGCGCGGTGGCGTGAGCCATGCATCCGCGTCAGTCTTCGCTGGTCATCTCTTTGGTTTCTTCTTTTTCTCTACAGAAACTTCATCAAATCCCTCCAAATGCTACCTAAAATAACTAAATTTGCACAAAACTCAAAATAGCATCTGTTCATACCCTGACCGAGCTCCCCAAACTCGGTCAAGATCATAAAAGGCCCGACCTCGTCCCAAGGCCCACGCCTGAGGTCGGACCTCGGACAAATAGGCTAAGAAGGCCCATCAAAAGGAACGAAGCCCAAAACCTAAAGGCCGAAAAGGCCTAGGAAAGGCGGTTCCGCAAAGATAGAGATAAAACTCCCAAAAGATAAGATAAGATAAGAATATCTTATCCAGGGAAGATCACGACCAACTACTATAAATACACTGGAACGCCCAGGTATAACTCAGACTCTAATTCTACTCAATATCTGCTTGGACCCATGCTAACTTAAGCATCGGAGTGTCATTGCAGGTACAACCACCAGCCGCTTGGCACATCAAGCTCGGGTCACAGAACCCTCACCTCGGGTCTTGCCAGACGACCGAGCTACACGTTTCAGGTAACCCTCGGAACAGAATCCATAGAGGCTAAAATATAATTAATTCTTAATTAAACTCAACAAATTAGATGCAAATTCACTAGGAAAAGATACACAAGATGCTCACGCATCACCAGGCGTGGGAAAAGAAGGCAGGGAGTCTGCCGGGCGGAAGGGATGGCCCCAGGCATGAGGAAGGTCTAGCAGGCGTGTTGCTTTGTGGAGGGGTTCCGCCAAGCGTGATGTTTGGGTGCTCCTTGGGGCACGCTACCGATTTCTTAGGCCACGCTTTTCTGCTTTTTGAATTTTGATTTTGAGTTTTTTTTTGTGGTACCAAAACTCCTGAAATCATTCAACCACTAACACAACTTCAAATATTTAATTATTTATTAATTTCTATTAGAAAACATAAAAATTTTGATTGAAACCTAAGAAAATAAATAAGAAAATGACCTTAAAATTTGCTTAAGATGACATGTTATGATATTTTATAATGATATTATATGTTTTAATCATTTAATTATAAAAATAACTGTCATATGTATGTTTTTTTTCACTAACAACCCACAACTTGCGTGCTGGCAACACATATCCTATATGTTGAAAGTTGAAACCCACTTCCTGCATGTTGGACCTCCCATTACAAGATTTATATATATTTGTAGGAATTTTTTAAGGGGAGTTTTTAAAAGCCTCCGCAATATATTTTATATGTGACATTTTGATAAACTCCCACAGACTAACTGATGAGCGGATATTTTGTACGCTTTTTGGGGGTAATTTCATGTAGATTTTAGCATGTTTCAGTTAGTTTTTAGTAAAATAATATTAGTTTTTAGGCAAAAATCATATTTCTGGACTTTACTATGAGTTTGTATGTTTTTCTGTGATTTCAGGTATTTTCTGGCTGAAATTGAGGGAGCTGAGCAAAAATCTGACTTAGGCTGAAAAAGGACTGCTGATGCTGTTGGATCCTGACCTCCCTGCACTCGAAATGGATTTTCTGGAGCTATAGGAGTCCAATTGGCGCGCTCTCAACGGCGTTGGAAAGTAGACATCCAGGGCTTTCCAGCAATATATAATAGTCCATACTTTGCGCGAGGATAGACGACGTAACTTGGCGTTAAACGCCAAGTTCATGCTGCTGTCTGGAGTTAAACGCCAGAAAAACGTCATTATCCGGAGTTGAACGCCCAAAACACGTCATAACCTGAAGTTTGACGCCAAGAAAGGCCTTTGCACGTGGAAAGCTTTAGTCTCAGCCCCAGCACACACCAAGTGGGCCCCAGAAGTGGATTTCTGCACCAATTATCTTAGTCTATTCATTTTCTGTAAACCTAAGTTATTAGTTTACTATTTAAACAACTTTTACAGACATTTCTTGTACCTGGGATTGAATGACTGTGACGTGCTTCAAACTTTAACCTGCTGGGCGTTAGTGACAGACGCAAAAGAGTGATTCTATTCCAGTAGGAGCGGGAACCAACCGGTGATTAGCCGTACTGTGACAGAGTGCGTGAGCATAGTTTTCACTGCGAGGATGGGAAGTAGCCACTGACAACGGTGACGCCCTACATAGAGCTTGCCATGGAAGGAACTTGCGTGTGAGAAGAGGATTTCAAGGAGGAGTTGAAGTCAGAGGACAAAGCATCTCCAAAACTCTAACATATTCCTCAGTGCTGCAAATCAAAGTAACATTGTTCCCTCTTTTATCAAATCTAGTAATTTCACTTTTAATCCAAATAATCCTATTGACATCCTAACTAAGATTAATAAAATAAATATTGATTGCTTCAAACCAATAATCTCTGTGGATTCGACCCTTACTCACGTAAGGTATTACTTGGACGACCCAGTACACTTGCTGGTTAGTTGAACGGAATTGTGCTCTGAGAAAGTAATCAGTTAGTTAAATTAGTTCTCTTTGGCACATGCCAAGGAGCCATTAATTAAGGATCACAATTTCGTCCACCACTAACCATAAAACTCCACTGTTAGATTTACCACATAATTAAAATTCATACTGTTCCATCCTAGATGAACCGAGGTATGCGTGGTCTAGAGTGACTGCAAGGTTCCTGGTCCGAGCTATAAGTCGCCAGGGAACAGCGTTGTGGATGACCTCGGTACCTTGAAACACGGCGGCGGGAGCACCTGCAAAAAGGACTCCGACGCTCAAGTAAGTGTGTGAATTAAGAGATAAGGAGTGATTAAAACTGGAGTGAAGTTTTGTGACCTGTCCTTGTGGGTTGCGTTGGTTGGTTCTTATAAGTGCGTTCTGTGTAGAGATGCGGTCTGTTCCGATGTATCTGGTAAAGGCCGTTGTTAGTATCTTTGACCAGAGGCGTGCTCTTGCTTAAGGAGTGGGTTCTGTTGTTATGGATAAGGGGCCGAGGATAATGGGTGTGGCCGAAGATATTGCTAATCAAGCTGATGACTTAGCAGGGGAGTGTTAATTCGGTTATTCCGGGCTGATCTCTTGGGGCGAGCATATGTTGCCTAGCTGGTGCTAACTCTAAGGCCGAGATATCGGGGAACACGTCATAGCCCCCAAGCTCGGCTGGTGTTGTGTTAGGAACATTAGCTGAGCTTTTGAGAATTTGGAATTTTTTGTATGTTGTACTTTGTAAGATTTGAAAATGCATAGTGGGCTTGGATGGTATTTTGGTAACCGGTCCTGTTTAGTAAGCTGTGTCAATTTTTATTGCACATTAATTCCTGTTTCGGTTTCCCACGTTTCTTGCGGTTATGTTTTTAATGTTTCCCACTAAACTAGTGGGCTTTGCAATAACCACATCTTTTGGAACTTACGCTTTTGCTGCCCTATCTTCCCATCGTTTTTTGTTGCTGCCATGTCTTCGAAAGGTCAGTTTTCTTTCTTTGCTTTTTACTGTTACTGCGTTTTTGTAGATTCATGGCGGGGGAAAAATTGAAAGAGAAGCTTCAAGCTGTTGAGGTTAGGGAGGGTGATCCTTACCATTGGGTTAATGAAGATGTTAGGACTCGTTCATCTTCTTTCGTTAGTGTCGACTCCCTTTCTGACCTGAAACGATTGAACTTTGCAAAGAGTGGTTTTGGAGTTACTGTTGAGCTTCTTCCATGTTCTAGTGACGATAGGGTTTATGAGAGGAGGAGGGATTGGTTGTATTTTTACATGTACACCCCTTGTTTGGTTGAGCTTGGGTTGAGATTTCCATTTTCATTTTTCGAGTGCGTTGTTCTTACCCAACTGAACTGTGCTCCGTCTCAGCTACACCCTAACTCGTGGGCATTCCTTCGCGCTTTCGAAGTTTTAATGGATTATCTTTCCTTCCCCTGTTCTCTGAATTTGTTTTTCTCACTTTTTCAAGCGAAAGCTACTCGAAAGGGGTTGTGGGTCTGCCTTAGTAGCTTTCCTGGTCGTTCTGTCTTCCTCCTCTACAAAATCTTCTTTTAAGAATTTCAAGTCTCTGTTCGTCAAAGTCCGGTCTGTTGAGTCAGAGTACCCATTTTATCTAGATGATGAGCTTTGTGAAAGATTCCCCCTTTTTTGGTGTGCCGAGCCAAATCAGATTCTTGAGGCGTGTGAGAGGAGTGAGGAGGAGGATTTTGTTTTGGATTTTTTAGTTGAGAGCGTCGCTGCTGGGGAGTGTTTGTCTATTTCTGATCTGTTGCGTTTATATGATTCCGGTGATATCGAGGGTTTGAGGGCTTACATAGGTAACGTTTTTATCTGTTCTTTGTCGATGTTGCTACTTGTTTTACCCTTCTGACGTTTGTTGACTTCTTCGTAGGTGGGTGAGTACCTCTCTTAGATCCTTCGAAGTTGCAATCTTTTTTGAACAAGAAAAAGGAGAAAGGCGTTGGGCCTGCTGAGCCTAAGGGAGGAGGTGATCAGGCTCTTTCCTCCGTTAGTCGGCCGGCCTCATCGTTTAAAAGGAAAAGGGATGATGTTTCTTTGGAAGTCATTTCTGAGGCTGATCAAGAAGTTCATGGTGGTGATTCTGCTTTTGATCGGCAGAAAAAGCTTCACGGCTTTATTGCGGGGTCGAATTCTCATTCCTTGTGGAGTGAGAACTATAACTTTGCTGAGCTATCTGACCGAGCTTCTCAGTATCCTGGAGACATGCTTATGACTCGTCGGATTGGTATGGAGGGACTTTGCAAGTTTATTCAGGTTTGTGTTGTGCTTATTTGGGATCTTCTTTGCTTTCTCTTTAAAAAATGCTTACTTAGTTGTGATGCTTACAGATTGTTGGTTCTCGCTTGATGTGTGTTGGTCGTACCGGCGAGTTGATTGGTGCCGAACAGCAAAAAGATGTGGATAAGGCCGAGACTATGGAGAAGTCGTACAGGTCAAAAATAGAAGCTTTAGAGAAGTCACTGAAGGAGAAAAATGATGCCCTTGCTAAAGTGAAAGAGTCGGAAGAGGAGGTGACTCGGCTGAGGGATCAGATTCGGCAATTGCAAGATGAAGTGAAAGACAATGACGTTGCGAAAGGGAGACTCACAGCTCGTGTTCTCGAGTTGGAGGAGAATGGTATGGAGATGTTCTCCTATGGCTTTGAACGGGCTGTGAGTCAGATCTCTTTGCTGGCTCCTGAATTTGATATCGATCAGTTAGATATGACGAAGGTGGTTATAAATGGGAAATTGGTTGTGGATGGGTCGGCGGAGGAGCATAGTGAGACTGTTCCTCCCCCTCCGTAGTTATATTTGTAAGCGAATGAACGTATTTTGTAGATGGAATGTTTAGTTAGTTTGAACTGTACTTGTTGGTTCCGACCGTGTTTTAGGTCGGCTTTTGTTTTGGAACTTGCATGGTTATGATAACGAATATATTTTATAATTCATAGTTGTGTAATGTAGAATCTAGAATATTTGGATATACTTTGAACACCGTTGGAATATATTGTGCGTCAGGCCTCGTTAAAACCCTCCTTAGGCAAAAACCCCTTCTTGGGAAAAAAGCTCTAAGGGGGAAAAAGAGTACCTTCATCCGCTATTTGTACAGATCAAGATTGGTACATTTTCAAGGAGGAGATGTTCCAGGTCCCGGCAATTGGGTTGCCTTGTAGTGTTTGCAATTGATAAGCCCCCATGCCGAGTACCTTTATTACTCGGAACGGACCTTCCCAGTTGGCGGCGAGCTTCCCATGCGTTGGGGGACGTCTGGCCTCTTCCGTTTTTTTGAGCACCAAGTCTCCTATTGTGAATGTTCTAGGCGATACTCCTTTGTTATGTTTCTTTTCTGCTATTTGCTTCGCTGCTCTTTGCCTTATGGCTGCTAGCTCCCGGGATTTCTCGGCTAGGTCAAGCTCGACGTTGCGTGCCTGCAGGTTGTGTTGCTTGTCGTATAGGTCGGCTCTTGAGGTGGGGATGCCGATCTCAATGGGAATCAATGCCTCGGACCCATAGACGAGCTTGAAAGGTGTTTCTCCCGTTGTGGTTTGAATTGTTGTGTTGTAGCCCCATAACACTTCCGGGATCAGTTCCGCCCATTCTCCCTTAGCATCGTTTAGCTTTTTCTTTAATGCCTGTAATATAACTCTGTTAGCGGCCTCGGCCTGCCCATTAGTCTGTGGGTGTTCGACCGAGCTAAAGTGATGTTTTATATTAAAATTTTTTAAAAATGAGCGGAGCTTATTGTCTGTGAATTGTCTACCATTGTCAGATATGATTTCCCTAGGAATTCCAAATCGGCAAATAATGCTTTTCCATATGAATGATCGTACCTTTTCGGCGGTTATCCTGGCTAATGGTTGTGCCTCTATCCATTTTGAGAAATAGTCTACTGCTACTAAAAGAAATTTTACCTGTCCTGGTGCTGTTGGAAATGGGCCGAGTATGTCGAGCCCCCATCTATGGAATGGCCAGCTTACCTCCATGGTGTGTAATAGCTCGGCTGGCCTGGTAGATATAGCTGCATGTTTCTGACAGTTCTCGCACGTTTTGACCTTTGTGATACAGTCCCTCTTTAGGGTCGGCCAGTAATACCCTGTTCGGATGATCTTAGCTGCCAGTGCTCGTCCTCCGATGTGGTTTCCGCAGACTCCCTCGTGGACCTCGTCCATTACTTCTTTTGCTTCATCGTCGTTTAGACATCTCAGCAGCAGTTGTGAGAATCCTCATCTATAGAGTTTTCCTCCTATGTTCGTGTAAAGACTGGCCTTTCGCCTGAAGTGTTGTGGCTTGAGCTCTGATGCTGCCATAACCTTGATGCTAGCATTTAGGAAATTGCACAATCGGCAAAATTCCTTCCGGCAAGTGCACCAGTTATCGTCAAGTAAAAACTCACAATAGAGTGAGGTCGAATCCCACAAGGATTGGTTGAATGAGCAATTCGGATTAGAAGTTTGTTCTAGTTGAGCGGAATCAAAATTTAGATGAGAATTGCGGAATCTTAAAGTGCTTGAATTAAAGAGCAAGAAATTAAAGTGCTGAAATTAAAAAGGATGGGGGTGATTGCATGAATTGAAATTTGCAGAATGTAAATAGAAAGGGATAGATTAGAGAGAGGAGTTCATTGGGGTCAGGAGATATTGAAACCTCCGAATCAAAACATTTTATCTCTTCCTCAACCAATGCATTCATTAAATTTTGCTTGGCAATCTTATATGATTGGATCCCAAT
>NC_029774.3:64730374-64742122 GCF_000817695.3 Arachis duranensis | reverse complement strand
ATTGATTCATTGAATTACAATAGAGCTCCCTAACCCAATGAAAGGGGTTTAGTGCTTCATAGCTCTGAATTCAATTACAAAAGTATGAAAATTCCCCAGTGTCAAAAGTCCCCTACAGGGGCTGGATTCCCCTTCAATCCCCCCTGTTCAAAAATGCAGAAACTAAGGCCTTTAAATAGGCTCCCTAAATTACAAAATGAAATTGAAATTAAAAGCAAATTACAATCAAATGAAAATAAACTATTCTAGATGATTCTTGTGGCCTTGATTTGGTGTTGTTGATGGGCCTTGCTTGCTTGAAGGGTAAAGTGACATAATTGATACAAAAAAGAAAATAATTGATCCAAAAAGGATAATGATCCATTAAACTACACTCAAACTCTGCACCCCCCTTTCTTGAGTCGTCACTTTGTTCTCTTGTCAACCTTGCCAATTTGATGCCAAATATAGACTATTATACCTCGTTGGAAAGCTATGGATGTCAGCTTTCTAACGCAACTGAAAGCACCTCAATTGGAGTTCTACAACTCGAGTTATACTCCATGGAAGGTGAAGAGGTCAGCTGGCCTGATTGCATGTTGGTACTATGCTCTTCTATGCACATTACGGGGCTGTTTTCTCCCTTAATTTTTAGTA
Organism: Arachis duranensis; assembly: GCF_000817695.3. Classification (NCBI taxonomy): domain Eukaryota; kingdom Viridiplantae; phylum Streptophyta; class Magnoliopsida; order Fabales; family Fabaceae; genus Arachis; species Arachis duranensis. Next base: position 64,741,486 of record NC_029774.3, on the reverse strand, counting down.
TCCACCATGCATGCCATATATGCTTGGAAAGCTCTAGATGTCTTCTTTCCAATACATTTTGAATCACCTCATTTGGAGTTTTGTAGCTCAAGTTATTTATGTTTGAAGAAGGCATGGTCAAGCTGTTCCATATAACACGTTTAACCTCCAGTTTGAGGTCAAACTGGAGGTTAAACTTGGAAATGAACCCTTGGTGCCATTCTCATTCTGGCGTTTAACCTCCAGTTTGAGGTCAAACTGGAGGTTAAACGTGGAAATACTCCCTTGGTGCCATCCTCATTCTGGCGTTTAACCTTCAGTTTGAGGTTAAACTGGAGGTTAAACGCCAGTTTCCTCTTTTCTCAGCTTTCATGATTCTGGCGTTTAACTTTCAGTTTAAGGTTAAACTGAAGGTTAAACGCCACTTTCAGCATTTGGTGCATTCCTTATTCTGGCGTTTAACTTCCAGTTTAAGGTTAAACTGGAGCTTAAACGCCACTTTCAACATTGTACTCCACATGTGATCTTCAAGCTTCCTTTATTGATTTTGTTGCTTCCTTGCCTAGCCTCTTCTTCCCTGAAATCATCCACACAATTGCATCAAAGTCTTGCAAAATTTTCATGAGAATTCTTCCATTCATAGCATTCAAGGAATATAACTAAAAACTCATGGAATTTGCATCAAAATCTTCATGTTTGGATGATTCATTACTTTGTTGTTCATTTAACCATTCTTGGTTACTTTAAGCTCAAGAAAATGCATAAAACAACTAAAAATAAAAGAAAAAGGCTAGTGAAACTAGCCTAAGATGCCTTGGCATCACGCTCATGTCTTGGTATGGCACCTGTACTAATATATTCAAGAAAAGGGGTTCTCCAATCATGGAGGTGGTTAACATTTATCACATGTAATAGCTCGGTGCTTGGTTTTTCGAGTGAGAGCTGTGTTAATGCAGATGTTTGTGTGTTTGCTCTAGTGGTTGCGAGTTTGGATAGTATATCTGCTCTTACATTTTGTTCTCTTTTAACATGCAGTATGTTAAATGAATTAAATTTTGAAATGAGATCCTTTGCTAAGAGCCAGTATTGCTCGAGCAGCGGATCTTTTACCTGGAATTCTCCTCGGATTTGTTGGACTACGAGGAGGGAGTCGCAATATGTGGTCAGGCTCTGTACTTGGGAGTTAAGGGCGAGCTTGAGTCCTGCGATGAGGGCTTCATATTCGGCCTGATTGTTGCTCGCTGGGAAGTGGAATTGGAGTGCTTGCTCGGCTATCACCTCATCTCCCTCTTTGAGGATTATTCCTGCCCCACTCCCTTCTCGGCTTGATGCTCCGTCAACATGTAGTTCCCAAGACTTGTCTCGTTTATCGGTTGTCATTTCCGAGATAAAGTCGGCCAACACTTGTGATTTTAGTGCCGACCTTGGTTGGAACTGGACGTCGAATTCTGAAAGTTCGATGGACCATCTGGTGAGGCGTCCGGCCAGTTCTGGCTTTGTCAATATCTGCCTTAATGGTTGGTTTGTCCTTACTATGATTGTATGGCTCTGGAAATAGTGTCTTAATCTTCTTGCCGTGGTTATCAATGCCAGGGCGAGTTGTTCTATCTTCGGGTATCATTGCTCCGTTGGTTGCATGACTCTACTCACGAAGTATACTGGTCGTTGTATCTTTCCTGCTTCGATCACAAGAGCCGAACTTATAGAAAAATTTGAAACAGATAAATATAAATATAAAGGTTTACCGATTTCTGGCTTTTGCAGCACTGGAGGTGATGATAGAATTGTCTTAAGCTCGGAAAAAGCTTTCTCGCCTTCTTCTGTCCAATGGAATTTTTTGTTCTTCGATATTGTTTGAAAAAGGTGATATGCTTTGTTTGATGCTGCGGGTATGAACCGAGATAATGCTGCTATTCTTCCTGCTAATTGCTGCGCTTGTTTTATTGTTGTAGGGCTCGACATATTGAGTACCGCCGAGCACTTCTCGGGATTTGCCTCGATACCTCGCGAGGTAAGCATGAATCCGAGGAATTTTCCTCCTCTTACTCCAAAAGCGCACTTTTCCGGGTTCAGTCTCATATTATATGCCCGGATTTGTCTGAATATCTCGTTGAGGTCTTCACAGTGTGACATTCCCTCTGTGGTTTTGGCGACCATGTCGTCCACATAGATTTCCATGTTGCGCCCTATTTGATGGTGGAAGACCTTGTCCATTAAGCGCTGATAGGTTGCACCTGCATTCTTCAAGCCAAAAGGCATTACTCGATAACAAAAGTTTCCATGTTCTGTGATGAATGCTGTTTTGCTTTGGTCTCCAAGATGCATGAGTATTTGATTATACCCAGAGTAGGCATCCATAAAGCTCAGGCTTTTGAAGCCTGAGGCGTTGTCTACGAGCTTGTCAATGCTAGGTAGGGGGTAGGCATCTTTAGGACATGCTTTGTTTAAATCTGTAAAGTCGACGCACATGCGCCATTTACCTGAGCTTTTTCTTACCATTACCACGTTTGAGAGCCACGTGGTGAAGCGGATTTCTCTGATGAAATTGGCCTGAAGGAGCTTATCTGTTTCTTCCAGGGCTGCCTTGGATTTCTCTGCTCCTAGCTTTCTTTTCTTCTGGGCTATAGGTCGGCTCGTTGGGTTAGTGGCGAGTTTATGGCAAATGACATCGGGACTTATTCCTGGCATGTCTGCTGGGGTCCAGGCGAATAGGTCGGAGTTGTTTCGTAGCAGTTTTATGAGGTCTGACCTTTCTTGTTCCTGTAGCGCTTGACCAATGTATGTTACCTGTTCTGACTTTGATGTCAGTTGGATTTTCTGAAGCTCATCCGTCGGTTGAGGTCTTTCTTGTGTGTGTTCTCGGGGGTCGAGTTCGGCGTGCGACAGGGCCTCCTTCCGAGTTTGTACTGTTTTGACTTCGTGCTGCTTTTGTTTCGTGTCCGACCTTTTTAGGCTGGAGTTGTAACATTGCCGAGCTTGTTGGCGATCTGAATGAATCGTTGCTATTCTGCCGTCCTGTGCCTGAAACTTAACACACAGATGAAAGGTTGATATTACCGCTCTGAACATGTTCAGAGCTGGTCTCCCGAGAATAATATTGTAAGGGCTGCTGCAGTCCACTATCAGATACTGTATATCGAATGTTCTAGATAGTGGGTGCTGACCCATCGTTGTTTTTAACCATATGTATCCTTTAATTGGTACCCTTTCTCCGGAGAATCCCACGAGTTCTCCGGATGAAGGTTGTATTAGTTTTTCAGACAAGCTCATTTTTAAAAAGGTAGAATAGAAGAGGACGTCTGCACTACTCCCTGGGTCTAGAAGGACTTTTCTTACCAATAGATCTTCTGTTTGGATGGAAATTACCACGGGGTCGTCTGCATTTGGTGCGGCCGAGTTCACGTCTGATTGATTGAAGGTGATTTCGAGGTTGTCGACTTCTGTATGGCTCTGTGGGGTTGTTTGTTCGATTTCCAGCATGGTGCGGTAGCTTCTTTTCCGTGCCGACGCTGTTTCTCCGCCACATGCGAATCCTCCTGAGATGCAGTTGATGATTCCTTTTGGGGGGTTGTTATTTGGCCATTTGTCGCTTTCCTTGTTTCTCGGAGGTTGTTGCTCATCCGAGTTCGTTTTCGCTCCCTTATGTCTTGTACCCTCAATGTATTTGTCCAGGAGTCCTTGTTGGGCTAGTCTTTCCAGCAAGTCCTTGGCTATGATGCACTCATCGGTGGTATGGCCGTATTTCTGGTGGAAGGCGCAATGTTTGGTTCTGTCCACGAACCGTTGGTCTTGGTAACTTCTGGCTCTGACAGGGGGTTTGATGATTTTGGCGTTGAGTATCTCCTTTATGATCCTTTCTCTTTTAGTGTTGAATCTGGTGTAGTTGTCAAACTTCGGTGTGAGTTTAAACGTTTTTCTGACGCCTCTATCGTCCCCCGATCTGATTGGTCGGCTTTCTTCTTTTCGTGGCTGCCTTCTGTCTTTGTTCTCGGCCTCTCAGAGTTCTTCAATTTCCATCTGCCCCGCGGCTCTTTCTCGGAATTCCTCCAAGGTTTTCGGCTTCGTAACAGCGATTGTTTCTCTGAACTTCCCTGGTTTGAGGCCGGCCTTTATGGCGTGGAGATGGACAGCAGGATCCAGGTCAGGTATTTCCATCGTCGCGTCCGCGAATCTGGTTAGGTAGTCCTTCAGGCTTTCTTGTGGGCCTTGGCGGATGGTGCCGAGGTAATCTGATCCGTGCACGTAGATGCGGGCGGCAGCAAAATAATCTATGAAGGATCTCGCCAATTCTTCAAAAGAGGAGATCGATCCTTCAGGCAGCTTTGAGAACCAGAGGAGTGCCGCGCCGTCAAGGTAGGTCGGAAAAGCCCTGCAAAGAATAGGTTCGTTTTTAGGTCCGTTAAAGAACATCATAGACTGGAATTTCTTAATGTGAGCCCGGGGGTCACCAATCCCCTTATATGGCTCGAGCGAGGAAGGTAGTGTAAAATGTTTTGGCATTTGGTAGTTGGTAATCTCCTCGGAAAATGGGTTGTCCAAGGTTAGTCTCTCTTTCGGGGGGTTGGTGATCAATAGGTCAGTCCCGGCCACGGGCGAGCTTTTGGGGTTGCTTTCGTCCCGTTTGTTGGCTTGATTTTGTTGCGTCAGTTCGGCTAGCCTTTTGACCTCTGCTTGGAGCTCAGCCATCTGGGTCATAAGCTCGGCTTGTGTGAGTTGACGGGCCCCGTTGTCTGCCATGGTCGGGGGTCGTGTGATCTGAAAAAAGGAGATCAAAGAAGTAATAATAAAAAGAAAAAAGTGGGGTTAATTATTCGGCCCCACAGTGGGCGCCAAATGTTCCGTCCTAGATGAACCGAGGTATGCGTGGTCTAGAGTGACTGCAAGGTTCCTGGTCCGAGCTATAAGTCGCCAGGGAACAGCGTTGTGGATGACCTCGGTACCTTGAAACACGGCGGCGGGAGCACCTGCAAAAAGGACTCCGACGCTCAAGTAAGTGTGTGAATTAAGAGATAAGGAGTGATTAAAACTGGAGTGAAGTTTTGTGACCTGTCCTTGTGGGTTGCGTTGGTTGGTTCTTATAAGTGCGTTCTGTGTAGAGATGCGGTCTGTTCCGATGTATCTGGTAAAGGCCGTTGTTAGTATATTTGACCAGAGGCGTGATCTTGCTTAAGGAGTGGATTCTGTTGTTATGCATAAGAGGCCGAAGATAATGGGCGTGGCCGAAGATATCGCTAATCAAGCTGATGACTTAGCAGGGGAGTGTTAATTCGGTTATTCCGGGCTGATCTCTTGGGGCGAGCATATGTTGCCTAGCTGGTGCTAACTCTAAGGCCGAGATATCGGGGAACACGTCACCTACAAAATTCAATAAAACACTCGAAGAGAGAGAACTGAAGAGTGAGAACTCACCGAAACCCTAAGCTCGCGATAGATATCTCCACTGCCATCTCCGTAGCTGCCATCGCCGCCATCAACGCTGCTAGAGTTCATCTCCTTTCTACTTCTACCATAATGCTGCTGAGATCGAGCCAAGATGCCTCATTCATCAACACATTTGCATATGTAATTGCAACACCCAAACCTTTGAGATCGAGAGAAAGTGCCTCTTCGGTCAACTCTCCTCTGCCAGTGATGCTCGTGTTCTCCATCGGCATCCTATCCCTTCTGTACACTCTTCTTTCCACTCATTCTCAACTTCTGGTTCTCCTTCTCTTTTTCCTTTTTATTCATTTTTTTTTGTTTTTTATTCGCATATTCTAAATGCTTTGCTATGTGATATAACATTCGATGAGTTTTATTATCTCTTAATGGATAACATTGTTTCAAACTCTCAAGCACTCCAAGTGTTTGATGAATTATTTATTTTCTTAATTGAAATCCTGATAAATTGATTTGCTAATTTTTTAATTTTGATTTTGTGACACTCTTTTATTTTGATACTAATTTATATATTTGAAATCCTTTTCTTCTTCTAAATAATCTTGCTATGTTACATATGTTGTTTACTCTCTTTTTTTCATATAGATTCCTCAGAGCAAGAAAATTTGATATCGAGAAGACAAAGCTAATGTGTGCTAGCATGCTCAAGTGCAGGAAGAAATTTGGTTCAGACACTATTGTAGAGGTATTACTTTGAATTCGTTAAATATGTCATATTATCATGATTAATTATTATTTTTAGTTAGGGTGTGTTATTGTATAGGACTAATATATGTGTTGGTGAATTTGATTTGCTTTATAGAGATAGCAGTGCAAATTTATTTGATGACCTTGTTGAAATTCAAGTAGGCGTTACCTTTTTCAAGTTGGAAACTAATTTTGTTTCAAATTGGATTTTTAGGTACTTGGATCTTGTTTGTGGTGAACCAAGAATCAAAGGAACCTTTGATGTGTATGGCAACAGTACCTTCTTTGTAACTGCATGGTGTTAGTGTTTGATATTATGCTACCAATTCAATTCTAAATAAATCTATATTCAAATGTGACTACTTATTAGATTTCACAATTAAATCGGCAGTGGCTTTTATGTTGCACCTGAGTAGAAATATATACAATTTTCCTAACCCCTCTGTTTTGCTGTTTGTTTCTTTCTTCAATCTTATGTGTTCAATCATTTAGTATAACAATAATATTTGAAACAAATGTGAACTGAAGATGTTATCCTCCAAGATTCAAGGAACGATTTTCAGAGTTATAGTTCAAAATGATGAACAAGTTGAGGTTTCGTTTACAAGAATGTGGGATCTTTCTCTTGAGAAAACGTTTATCCCCTTAAACATTGACAGAAGGTCCTTGCTCAAGATTTTGCTTATTATTCATTACTTTCTTGAAATCCTAAGTTCATGATTAATTACTGTGGGTGATCAATTTCAGATTCATACTTCTCCGAGGTTCATGATGTTTCTACTCTTATGGAATTTATGAGCACTTAAGAAGATGGCCAGACTTTGATCTCAGTGAAACAAGGATCACTTTCAAGCTTAGAAAACACATGTAAGATTGTACTTCTCATTCCATGTGTTTGCATATTGGAACAAAATGCTTCCAGTTTATTTCTTAACTATTATGCTATCTTAATAAACAACTTTTCGAATCTAGAGAAATATTGTATTGTTCATTGTCTCATATATGGGAAGTTGATTGAGCTGTCTAACTATAATGTTCAGCTATGTCAGAACAGACTTGATTGTTGTTTTGGTTACCAATTTTGTTCTAACTTCATTGTTGTTTTGGTTACCAATTTTGTTCTTTATTACTTCTCTTGCAATTATTCTTAACTGCTGAAGAATACTTGGCCAATTCTTAGTTGCAGATGGCATTTAGTGTTTTTGTTGTTGAAAGATTAAATTCCCTTGCTTTCGATTAATTGTATACAAACCTTAGTAACTAGTTTATATTTAAAAGAACTTCCTTATCTTGAATTTATACTTTCTCTCTTAGTAACCAACACGTTTTCAGATCTGCATTTTGTATTTTATTCTCTGTTCCAAAGTTTCTTTGTTTTGTTCCTATGGTGATATTGTGCTATGTTTTAAATTATTTTTAAATTATGCAAATTGATGCATATATAATGTATTATGATTTTGGCTTATGAGGAATTAGCTCCCTCAGTTAAAACTTTTGGTGAACCTGGCTTTCCACCGGCGGGAACACACGTCTTCTACTTCCCTCAAGGACACAGTGAGCAGGTCAACTCTAACTTAACTACCCTAATTAACTTCTCTAACATGCTGAAAAAGTTGTTAAGCTTTTCGATTATGGAGTTGGATTTTGAATCCAGAATAAGCTATAATCAAAGCAAGCCTTTAGCTGATTATTTATTTGATTTGAATATTTTTTTTTGTTTCAGGTCGCAATGTCTTTGAAGAAAGATGTGGATGGACAGATTTCTAACTATCCCAATCTTCCATCCAAGTTGTTGTGTCTTTTTCACAGTGTTACTTTGCATGTAGAGTGAGTCACATGGGGTGGGGTAGCAATGAAGACTTGAATGAAAATTTTTACAAAATTTTATCAAAGGTAAAATTTTAAACTTTTTATTTATTATGTGCTTGACAGTTTTATGTTTAATTATTCTATATTCATTTGGATCTGATAACTGTGCATCTTATCTGAAAATTTGTATAAAATAATGCAAATAGTTCCTATTTATTTTGTTCTTCATACTTTTAAGAACTAATTGAATGAAGAATTTTCTGCTGGATCTTTATTTCAAAGTGAACTGGAGTTACCATTTCTAGCACTTCTCTTTGTCATCCTTTCCCCTTATGAGGTCATGAGATTTAGGTAAACAAATCCATCCTTTTGGGTTTTGATTTATCAAGCCATTGCCTCTTCTTCATAAAATGATTCAATGTTATTGTCTTTGTCAGGGACACAAAAGAAGATGCTATCATTTCATTATTGATTGCAGTGTATTTGACTTACCGGCATTTTTCAAGAACAAGTTTATAGAAATTACTTGATCAAGGTTCAATTGTTGCCACCATAACTATTGTTTGTATCACTATTGCATCTTTGTTGCTTCTGATCTGAGTTGCTTTAGAATGATGTATACTCATAATATGTTGTACATAATAATTTCTGGCAGTGGTGATCATTGTGTAATATATCATATCTGGATTTTATACTTTTTTTCACTAATTATTGCTTATTCAAATAAAGAGGTTAGCTTTGTTTTGTGATAGAAATTGGCATTCGGAGAATAATTTTATACATAGAGTTATGTCTTATATTGAGGAATTGTGTTATAAAAGATTTAGTTTTTAAATTATGATATTAAAAAATAATTTTTTAATTTGAGAATATGTAAATGGGATGAAATTAATGAATGATTTAAAATTAAAAATAAATAAATAATTACAAGATTTATGGAAGTTTAAAAATCTTACAAAATAATTATGTTTTAATAAATTAAAAAATCGATTTGTGGGGCTGTTAAACTGCCACAAAAGTAATTTAAAACCGTAAAAAAAGTCCAATATAAAACCCCGCTAAACAAGCACAAAATTCCCTACAAAATAGATTGTGGAGGTTTTTAAAAACTCCCACAAAAAATTTTGTAGCATCTCAAATTTTGGGGGTTTTAGAAATCCCCCAAATTATTTGTGTCATAAGTCTCCACAAATAAAAAAAAAAAAAACTGTTACAAATAAACAAAAACCTTGTAATATCTATTTGTCACCTCTATATACCTGCAATTATACCTGATTAGCCCGTTTTAACAAAAAATGCACACTACCTTTTCATATTTAAAAACATGATGAGTTGTGATTTCTTTGGAAGAGGAGCACGAGAGCTAAGGAGTGGAAGAGTATGTCCAAAAAAAGAAGAGTGGAAGAGGAAGAAAAAAACGTGTGAGCATTGCGATTTCTTTGCCAATTTTAACTTGATTTGGTTTTCTTTGAGTGCAAAGTTTGTGGGTTGTCTCTGCAATTTGTTAGAGTAAGAATAAATTTCGGTTACAACCGAAAAAAAAAGAATAAATTTCGGTTAAAGAGAAAATATTAAAATTTAAAAAACTCATGTAATTTTAGATTAAAAAATTCAAATTATAATTATTTTTGATTGAGTTATTGGTAGTATTTCCTTAAAAATGAGTAAAGGACTACCTAATCCTATGATAAGAAAATAAAAATTGAAAATGTGACGGATTCACACAAATATCTCCCATTCTCATTCGTCAATAAATTACTATAGTTTTTTTTCCATGGGATAAACAATGTGATTATTCACATATCCGCCGGTAACACCAAATTGAATTTCAATTGCCGACAATGTTTATGTTCCTTCAAGACCTAATTGGTGCCATGTCCCTATCAGCTTTGTGCCATTATACCATAAAATATTATATGATGCTTCAGTTTTTCACTTTTTTGTGCTTCAGTGACTAATCAAAGGTGTCTTATAGGCTGAGCTTTGTTATTTGTTTTACACAAAGAAAAGCAGCGTTTCGATTAATTAGAGGGCCAACAGTTGTTAAAAGTTAAAACAATATAATCATGTTGGCATGTAGCTGTTTGTAACTTTCTTCCAGATTGCACACATGAAGGGTTACTTATTTTATTTCTATCTATTATATTATTTTAAGAGTTAAGTACGATTTTGGTTTTTAATGTATAGGTCAAAAATTTATTTTCGTCTCCAACCTATTTTTTACATGCAAAATCGTTCCTAAAATTCGAGTTAGTTTTAAAATCGTCATTCGAACAATTATTATACCCTTCTTCTTTTTCACCAAAATACTCAACAACAATAATGAATTAGAAGCAAAAACAATAAAGCAACAACAATAAAACAAAAACATCTCTTCTTTTTTTTTTCTTCTTCAACAACAACAATGAAACAAAAACAAAAACAGAACTAGAAATAGAAGAAACAGAAGTATAAGCAGAAAAAAAAAAAGAAGCATAAGCAGAATTGAAAATAGAAATAGAAACAAAAACATAACTAGAATCAAAAGCATAAAAACCAGAAGCGGAATCATAATCAGAAGAAACAAGAGTAGAAGAACAATAGATTAACAAAATAAGAAACAGAATCAAAATTAAAAACATTGTGATTAACAATGGATTAACAAAAATAGAATCAAAATCCAAATTGGTGGATTAACAAAATTAGAATCAGAAATATATGATTAACAATCTAATTAACAAAATCAGAAAAAGAAGCAGAATTAGAACCCTATGGATGATAGGTTTTCCAATCTGATTGACTAAGTTCCATTGCAGCTTCAGTACGGAGCACGGTCTTTTAGCAATTGGAGTAAGAGAGAGGTCGGTACCTTTGGAATCGTAGATGTTGATGAGGCAGAGCAAGTCTCCATTAGAAGACTCTAGAAGGTTCCAGACCTTGCGGAAATCGCCGGTGGTGGTGAAGGAGAAGACTGGCGGAGGACACCATCGTTGCGGCGGCAGCAACGTAGGAGCGTGAGAGTGCGGACGATGGTGACTTCGGCAATGATGTGATGCTCGTTGAGAGGCTGGACAGTGGCGATGCGGATGACGGAGCGGAGAATGTCGCAGAAGAGCTGAGTTTGGCGCAATCACAGTGGCTCTCTCTTCCTCGCCGGTGCCCCCCTCGCCCTCTTCCTTTCTTTCCCTTCTTCTTCCCTTCCCTTCCCCTCCTCCTTCT
>NC_029774.3:64709204-64730281 GCF_000817695.3 Arachis duranensis | reverse complement strand
CCGTTCTCTTTCTTTTTTTTTTCTTTTTCTTAAATTTATAATTTTTTGGTTACAGATAATTTAATAATAAATTTTAAAATTTCAGTAAAAAAAGATAATTTTAAAATTAAATTAAATTTTAGGAACGATTTTGTACGAAAAAAGGTTGAAGATAAAAAATATTTTCGACCTATAACTTAGAGATTAAAAATATACTTAACCCTTATTTTAACTTTTGAAAGTAGAAATTAAAGTTGGGGCCTTGGAATTATTTATACGCATTACTACATTAATTATTACAAAATATTCGATGTATATTAAAAACTAGTTATTATGTATGTATTTAGGTATATTTATAGATATTAATTTACATATTTTTCTAAGTAAATAATTAACTACTAAAATAATTAAACTTGCAACATTAAAATAATACAACCGTTGCTAATCCCAAGTTGTGTGTGGTAATTTACTTCATGGAGATCTGATAACAAGCATTGCCATTGTGGGTAAGCTTTCACGATTATTTAATTTGATTATGAATAAAGATATCTTCACTTACCTTCCAAGAGAGTGAAAGAAAGTTTTTAGGGTGACAGATAGAGGTGGCAAATGGGTCTTAATTCATTGGGTTAGCTCGCTTAATTTATTAAAAAAATGAGTCGGATTGAAAAATTAGAACTGTCATATAGTAAAAATCTGCCTAATCCGCACCGCTTAAATCGTTAGTTTTGGGGAGTTTTGATAGGGTGGACTTTCTCGCCGAATTTGGTGTTTTTCTGGCAAGGGGTACTTTTGTAATTTTTTTTGCCAAAATTTAACTTTTTCCAACCCAACTTACAAGAGAATGAAGATGAAAATTGAGTGTTTTGGATTATGTTTATTTTGCTTTGGAGACAATATTTATAATTATATTTTGGATGAAAATTTAGTTTATAATTATGTTTATTAGATATTTATAATTACAAAGACTTTAATGTTTATGAATATAAAAATTATAATTTTTTATGCCTTTAGAAATTATAAAGTTATTAAAATGATGGTGAAATTATATATATTATTTAATAGTTAATAGTAAAAAAAAAAAAAGAGGAGATTTGGCGGGCTTAACCCGCAGCTCGCAGTTAGGTAGGGAAGAATGAGATTTTAAGACCGCTTCACTAGGTGGGGTGGGACAGACTTCCCCGCTTGTCACCTCTAGTGACAGAAGAAGGTTATGGTGATTTAGTATCTGAAAAAAGAGTGGTTTTGATTATTGTTAATGCAATTGATTTGAGAGTTTTAAGAGATTGAAGATGATGATAGTAGGGATAATTTAGAGATTTAACGTATATTAAATTTAATGTTTAGGTATTTTTATTAAACAGAACTCATCTTTTATAAGTATAATATTAATTTAATTTAATTTTTTTAAGTCAATTTTGTCAATATCTAAATCTTTTATAGTTAAAAATGATTATTTACTTTTTAAAAGAATAAAAGAATAAACCTACTCATATAGAGAGTTATATGGATTTATCACTTATATTTGGAATTACTCGAGCTAAATCAAAATTAAATATTTCTGTTACTTAAAATTTTATATTGGTGACTTAAAATTAGTCAATTCACAAGTTATAACTTATCTAGTTTGTTGAGTTTAAAGAACTAAAATATTGTTAAGATGATGACTAAATATTATTAAGTTAAAAGTCAATTATTTATGTGATTTGTTTTGTTTAGTGTGCAGAAAATAATTTAATTACACCAGATCCAAAAAGTATGAACACAAGTTCAAGAATGATTCAGCTTAAACAAAGTACTCATAACATCTCTCTTAATCCAAAGTTTGAGTGGTTGAACTCTAGGAAAGAAGGAAACAAAGCAAATTAGCCCATATCCAAACACAAGTCCAAACAGTGGTCCATATCTAAACCCATTCATTCACTTAGATGATAACTAAGTGATTTAAGTTCCATTATATTTGAACAAATCACTTCACATCACCGAAACCAAATTCTCTCTTCTCTTTCTTCTTTCTCTTCCTACCCCACGTAATTTCTCAAAAGAAAAGAATGAAAAAAGAAAAGCTCGGACAAAATCAAGAAACCAAAAGTGGGTTACCAATTTAATCAAAGAAGAATAAAGTCAAAAAGGCCAAGGCTAAAAGCAAACATCACTTCCGAAACATTATCAGAGATGTATTTTCGAAGTTGTGCTTTATTGAAGCTTGATGAAGAAATTATCTCTTTGCATGTATAGAAGTAGAAAGTTGAAAATATTGAAGATGTTAAAGCTCTGCTGTGAATCAATGTTCAAAAATCTGACATAGAGTCAAAGCAAGAATGCACGGTCTAAATTCAAGATGTAAGATGAAAAAAGTTGAAAAAGAAGATTGAAGGTACGGTTGCATGTATGAATCGATCACTGCCTCTACCCTCTCTCTCTTCTGTCATGCCACTGCTACTTCTAATTTTTGGAAAAGAAGTCAAACGAGTGCTGAAGCAAGGTTTCAAACTCTGGAAGCTTCACTCCTCGATTAAAGGGGTGAACGGCTAATGATTGGAGTAAGGAGTAAGAACGCAACGTTTGGGTTCCTATAACTTACTGAGTTGTTCATTCTTCTCCTTCATGGTTCTTGTTAAATATTCTATTGTTTGAGTCTAGTCTTTCTGTGTTTCAATGGTAAAAAGCAAAATGGTGAAGTTTGTAAGCAAAAGTCATTGAGTGAAAAAAGACTGAGAGCTAGACTTGGAGAAAATAATCATAAGTTTATTCCAGAAATTCTTTGTAAGTTTTTTCTGTTGTGTTGTCATAATCACGAGGAGATTCTCTTGCAAGTTAGGTTACCATTTTGCTGTTAAAAAGTTAGGGTGAGTTCCTAGTCAAGTCTGGTTTGGGTTAAAAACTGGACTTGTTCCAAATAAGATTGGTTAGAATCTTAGGGAGAATTGGTGAATGTATCTTTGTTGAAAGATAATGAAATTCTGTAATTGTTGTGATGGAAATTGGATGTAGACTACATTGAGTAGCTGAACCAGGATACATCTGTGTGTCATTTTTCTTTCTCCTCTCTGCTTCTAGTTCTGCACTATATAAGACAAAACTAAAGTATTTTCTGATTCTACTATTCAGTATTACTTCACTGTAATACATCTTGCTCGTAAAATTGTTTTGGCTCCTACCGTTCAAGTGACAAAACCAAAATTTTTCCTATATTCTACTCAAAGTGTTTCAACAAATTAAAATTCTAGTTTGAAAGCAAAATAAAAGGAGGCCAAGATTCAATCATATTCTCTTAACTACTGATATCTATCATGGTTTATAATAATACCAAATAATATTTATGTTTTAAATTAAATTTAATTTCCCATGCAAGACGCTGGAAAATAAAACTAGTTTAAATATGTAAAATTGAGTGGAAAATTTGATAATGTGGCTAATATCATCTAAGTACGTATTTGATTACTTTCTTTCTATGCATAAAAAAATCAATCACAAAATAAAATAAAAAAAATAAGAATGTAACCAATTAAGGATTTTGATTACAAAAAAAATAATCCATTAATGTAATCAATATAACAGAAGTCAAATTATCTATGTAAGTTTTGAATAGTTAGCGTTCTTGTGTGGATGAATTTTTGAGGTATAACTCGTCTCTTGCGCTGTTGTAATACGCTTTTTCTTTAATGGAGTGAAAATAACTCGAACGTCAAATAACACAGTGTGTGGGTACTTGCAAAAGACACTCCGACGCTCAAGTTAGTAAGTATTTAAGAGGCATATAATAATTCTATGAATATAGAATGTTAGACGTGAAATAGAACTTATCATGTGTTGTGTCCTTATAATAATTCTATGAATATAGAATGTAAGACATGAAATAGAATATAGAATGTAAGACATGAAATAGAATTTATCATGTGTTTTGTTTATAATAATTCTATGAATATAGAATGTAAGACATGAAAATAGAACTTATCATGTGTTGTGTGGTGAGACATAGAAATTGGTGCCTTTTATTGGCATAGAGTTGATGAATTATATTCATATTATGACCGTTTGGTCGTTAAGATGGAAATGATGGTCATTAAGTCAGTAATAAAAGTGTCAATTACAAGCAAAGAATAAATGATAATTAAGGCCGAGATATAACTCATAATGCACAATAAAAGACCGAGTTATAAGGTGATGGATTACAGTCCCAAGCTTTGTCTGCCAATCAAATGATCCAGGCTAAGTTTAGAAAATAAAATGAGTTATAACTCGATTAAAAGATGAGTGAATAATGATATGGTGAGTCCCCAAGTTTAGTTGGGTTATTTATGTTGGCACTTATTCAAAAAATAATTGAGTGGTAAAGAGTTATTCAGTCAAGATAATTGTGTGAGAGATACTTTTTCGTTTAAGAACAATTTTAGCATTTGATTGTATGTGAAATGAAAAATTCAGAAATAGATATCCATTGACGGAATCGATTGTATGATCCGATAATTGTCTTGAGAATTTTTTCGACCCACAACAGCTTATTGATGAATTTTTCGTTCAAAGCCATTTAGTTATTGAATATTTACAATTTATAATGAAGGTCATATGACCTGAATGAGATAAATTGAGAAAATGAATACGTACAAAGTCGCAACATATATTAAATAATATATATTGTAAAAGTAAAAGAGTTCAAAGTTGAAAAATATACCTTGAAAGTTGATAATTATAGAGAAGAAGACGACATATATGAATGTCATACATGTCAAATGTGAATACCTGAATTTTGTTTTGTAGGACATGCTTTAATTTGATAATAAAGCAATAAGATAACAATCATTAAATAATACATTTAGCATAATATTTTTAGCAGTTACAGTATGACGAGGGATATTTTTCGTACAATAATAGTAAATTTTGAATATTTACACGTATTTTTGTTTAACTTTTTGTATTAAATCAATAATAATATAAAATTTAATAAAATAAATAGTGCAACTGTTATATATTGCCAAAGAATAAAGAATATATAATCAATTAAATGACATAAAGTTATTAGGATTATTTTTGAACAATTCATTTTTGAATTTAAGTTCATGTAAAAATATATTTAAATTTATAAATATAGTAGGAAGAAAGAATGAAATATTGATAATAAAATAAATAATAGAGATTGAATTAATATAGTGTTATTGGGAAATTTTATTACTAGTTTGGAAAAAATTCAATTACATTCGAGACTTGGACTTATTTAATTGTATAGATGATAATAAAAATAAATAAATAAATAAAATTCATAAAAAAAATTAGCATGATGATATGAAAATTATAATGTCATAATGATATGTTTGAAATTTGTTCATGTGTGGTGAATAAATTTATATATAAATGGAAATTAAAAAAATGCTAAAGAAATAACTAGTAAATAATATTTATGCTTTTGATTTGATGTTATAATTTATCAAATTTTAAGAATGAGTTTTAAGTAATAGGTTTGATGTAACGGTATGAATAGGTCAGAATAATCAATTAAGTTTCATTTTGTTATTTTATTAAAAAAATTTTTAAAAAATAATCAAGATATGATGAGAATCAATCATGAATAAAGTTGAATGCGAAATATGCCGATGTGATATATTATGGTGTAAATCTTTTGAATTGTTGATTTCAAAATGAACATTGATAATTAACAGAAGCAAAATTAGGATAAAATAAATGATCATCCTATTGGAATTTGAATAACGAAGAAGTTAAAATGGTGAAAAGAAAAAATGAATCCGAATTCAAAATAAATGGGATCAATGAGTTGTTATTTTGGGATTTGATGTTGATAGATTAAAAATATGAAAAATGGATACGTGATTAAGATTGTAATGTTCAAAATTAATTAGTGCTAGGTAGGCAGTTAAAACTTGAATAGGTTGAAGAGTTGGTTCAGTGAATATTAGTTGCTTAGTATCTCTGTTTTTAAAGTTAATTATTGAAAAAAAATTAATAAATATATAGCACTTTAATAAATGAAGTTTATATATGGTATGTATATGTGATTCCATTTATGATTAAAATTATTTAGTTGTATTTATGTAAGTTAAATGTTTGGAGGCGATTATTTAGGTCATGTTATTGTTAATAGTTATTGTTGGACAAAACTTTAATAAATAATAGGTGAATTTTATGGTGTAAAAATAAATTTTTGTTATTATTGCTTTATTCAGATGTAATAAGATAAATATATAAAAAAATTAGATTTTATTTTTTTCAATTAAATATTAATACTAATGAAACTTTAATTATAAATATATGTTTGTTGTATTGGGACAAAAAAATTAGACTAAAAATAAACAATAATTGCTGGATGTGTAATAGATTACTATTAAAGAAATATATTTTATTGTGTTTACTTTATCAATAAAATTAATTAGCTTTTATTAAATATTTAAGTATGCATAAATAGTGTTAAATACTACAAATAATAAATATTTAAAAAAATAAATATTTAAATTCAAAATTTAGTCTTTAAATCATTGTGTATAATACTAATTTTTTCTTACATTTTGTATAAGAAATTAACAAGTATTATTTTTATTTTGTGAGAGTATCTTTAAAAAAAATTTGTCAATAATACTAAATTTTTCTTACATTTTGTATAAGAAATTAACAAATGTTATTTTTATTTTGTGAGAGTACCTTTAAAAAAAATTGTCATTTGATTTATGAATTAGTTAAAAAAATTCTTTAGTCCATGAATTATTTATATTTTAAAATTAATTTATAATATTTTGATTTATAGTAAAAATAATCATTTATTTAGAATTACAAATATAACAACAAAGTTAAATTTAAAAAATGAGAAAATATTCATATGCAAAACTGAAACATAAGTAAATATTCATACATATTAAGTAATTTTAAATATTGAACATCTTAAAAAATATTCATAGGTTCCAAAGAATTTTAGTTATGTTTAAGACTTCGGTTTTGTTCCTTAAGTTTTTTTCCCTCATTTTTTAAAATTTAACTTTGTTGATATATTTGTAATTTTAAATAAATTATCATCTATACTATAAATTAAAATATTATAAATTAATTTAAAAAAATAAATAATTCATGAACTTACACGAATTTGATCTTCTAATTTGTGAATTTTAATTTTTAAAAATTTTTAAAATATAAAACCGACCCTTGAACTTACACAAATCTGATCTTCCAATTAATGAACTTTAATTTTTTTTTAATTTTTAAAATGCAAATAAGACTCTTTGATTTGTGATTATATCTATATTAAATTAAAACATACCACTTCTACATAACCGAGAATAATACAAAAATAATTTCATATACAAAAATCAGCCATTCATAAATTAAATGACACAAATTTTTTAAGTTACTCTCACAAAATAAAAATAATACCTATTATTTTTCTTATACAAAATGTAAAAAAAGTTCACTGTTATACATAATAATTTAGAGAATAAATTTTGAATTTGAATGTTTATTTTTTAAATATTTATTGTTTATAGTATTTAACATTATTTATCGCATACTTAGAATATTTAATGAAAATTAATTAATTTTATTAATAAAGTAAACACAATAAAATATGTTCCTTTAGGTAGTGTTTGTTTTGAGGTATTGAGACAGAGACTGAGAGACTGGGACTCAATATCATGTTTGTTGGTTCAAAAACTGGTACTAAAATTTCTGTCTCTGTATCTAAAATTTCAGTATTTCAATACCTTAAAAAAGTTGGGACACAGGGACTAAAATTTTTAGAGATGGAAACTGAAACTTTAATAACATTTTATACCTAAAATACCCTCATTTCAATTAATTAATTTCAATTTTACCCTTTGTGCAAATTAAATTAGAGTTTCATTCTTGTTTTAATTTCTGTCTCCCATTTTGTACCAAACATAATACTGAAATTTATTTTAATCTCTGTCTCTTAGTCTCTGTTTCTCGGTCTCAATCTTTTCGTCTCTGTCTCTCCACCAAACACTACCTAAATAACAATTCATTATAGCCCAAAATTTATTATTTTTCTTTAGCCCAATAGAATAAAAATATATTTATAATTAATGTTTCATTAGAATTAATGTATTTAATTAAAAAAGACAAAATCTGAATTTTTATACATTTCTCTATCAAATCTGAACAAAGCAATAATTACAAAAGTTAGGAATTACTCTTAAATTCATGCCACGTTGACTTTTTCATGTGTAGAAAAAATTTTATTTTTATACCATAGAATTCACCTAAATAATAATGACTTGACATGATTTGATGTGAATATTTGAATTAATTTCTTAATTATTATTTACATCTCTTTAAGAAAGAATTTAAATGAAATATAATGAAAATTAAATCATGGAAAAGGAAATTTTGAATTATAGATGGGTTAGACGAAAAGCCTTGATGATATTTTTAACTGATTTCTTGTCATTCTATTTAAATGAATAATATAAATATTCATCTTATTCAATTTACGATACTCATATTTCAGTCGTTTTATTTATAATTATTTTATTTTATATCAACGTAGTGATTTTCATTAAGCATACGAAGATAAAATATATATTTATATCATTTTAGTAAATATTTAATAGTATTTATACAAAAATATCATATATATTGAACAATTTTATTTCTTCAAAAATGTGTGTTTGTTGTCAAAGAAGAGAAACAAAAAAATAAAATAAAAGATACAAAATTTCTATATTTTCGTCGACAAAATTCTGCATTTTCCCTATACTTTCTCTTCCCTAAAAGATTTCTTTTTTTTTTCAAATGTTTTTTGCAAAAATTTGTTACCAAAATTTAAAAAAAAAATAAAAACATATAAATTTATAAAGTTAAACACAGAAATTTGTGAAGATGAATGCAAAATTATTACATAGATAAAATATTAAAAGAACATAGAAATTCATAATTGTAAAAACACAAAAAAAAATCTATACAAAGAAATATCTTCTTCTATGGCTTCTTTTTCGTTTACTTCTTTTTTCTTTTTCTATGTTGCTCTTACTTCTTTGTTTTAAGTTTTTTTTCTCCTTTTCTTGTTCTTATTTTTTTTGAAAGAGAGAAACAAAAGAAAATAAAAGAAGCATAACAAAAAACAAAGAACATGCAAAAAAAGGAAAAAGAAGAAGACAGAAAAAAGAAGGATAAAGAGAAGACATAGAAGAAAAAGAATGAGAAGACAATGCGAAAGAAGAATAAGAAGACATAGAAGAAGTGTGCTTATGAGGATACATACAACATGATTTGGTTCGACTAGGTTACTAAAAACACTTGGTCACCAAATATTTTTATTTGTCAAATATCATTAACAAGTTATTTTTGTCATTTTGTAATTGATAATAGTAGAGGTGTAATCGAGTCTGTTTAGGTCAGATTTGAGTAAAAATAGGAACCGATTAGAACAAAATTGATCGGTTCGAATTAGGTTGGATTGGTATATTTTTTGTGATTGTACCTTAATCGAACCAATTAAATATGGGTTTAAATCGGTTTGGATAATTAGTTATTCGATCAAATTTAAATTTGTAAAAAAATTAAAAAGAAAAATAGTCTATAACAAAAAATAAAAGTAAGAATAAAAATTAAATGAATTATACATTACAATTATTTTTTTAATAGTTGGGACCGAGTGAAATTAGGGTCATATATATATACACTACTTATTTTTTTAATATAATATTTTGGATAATTAGAAAATTGGGTCGGATTCCACAATATTTGATCCGACATCCAGACTATTTAAGTTCAAGTACAACAGCCGCAACGATCGAATCAAATCCAAGATAACATGGACATTTTAGTATAAATTATTTTATGTTTTAAAAATAAATAATGATGCAAATATAGTTCATCCCTCGTCTTCCTAGTACGTATCAATTAGCCGCCACATCGGAGAAAAGACTTTATGAATGGCATTGTTACTTATAACTAGGATTAGAAATTAAAAAGTACGTGCTCCGAACATGGTTATATTTGAATATAAACTAATAAAAGTTAGCACGCTGCTCCTCATTTACACCGTTTATATCTCAATTTAGAGTCAAGGAAGAGAATTTCATGAGTAAATAAAAATATGAAGAGCAGGAAACACACGCTGGAATAAATGTAATTTACAAGACCCAATCCATGAGACAAGAAAGAAAAATAATAAATTTAACAATAAAAAGAAAAAGAAGAAAAGAAAACGCAAATCTCCTTTGAATTGGACATGTACACCGTAGATCCCACACTGGCAAATTATTTTTTCTAACCCTACAACATCTCGGGAATGATACATAAAGAAACATGGCACTAAAAACAAAGCAAGAGAAGCTCGTGTGATTTACATAGAATCACAAACAGAATATGCACAACTCCGGCAAGAAATTCTTTCTTCCGACTATCTCATCGTAGTCCATGGTAACCAAGAATACGGTTGGTAGGATTAGGATGGATAGAACTGTAAAAAAGAGTTAATCAAAATGTTCAGTCCTTAGGTACAAAAGTCTTCTGCTTGGAGCAGGAGGCGCTAACCCTGGGATATCCCTGATATCTTTGTTGTGGGGATTCACAATCTGCAATGTGCAAGAGTCAGTTAAAACAGAAGCATGGACATCTTGCATAACATAATCAGTTGGCAAAATAAAAAACATATAAGTATTTCAACGGCAAATTTGCTTGCACGGATCATTCTGCAACTATTTTCTTCTACCATCATTTTATTCAATGCTAAAAAATTAATACATAAATAAAAATAAAGGTTTAAAAATATCTAATAATCCAATCTAAATATTATTTTCAAATGAGTTCTCTGCACAGGAGTTTCTTTTTTTTTTTTCTAGTTTTGGGGCCCTGAGCAGCATAATTTAGTTTAACATTTTTATTTTCTTCCTTAAAACAAGGTATTGGATTTCACGAGAGAAAGTATCAGTGACAAATTGATGAAATTAATAGATCGAATGAAGATAGTACCTTCACAACAATAATGGCAATGACACCACAGACAATAAGCACCAGAAGCAGCATGATGCACTTATCAGTAGCTACCTGATAACAGGAGGTAACGTAGAGTATAAGTCATGGCCGATGTTTAAAAAGTTTATATTGCATACAAACAAACAAAAATAAAATCAACCTGTCTGCCAATCTCCTTCACAAGCTGCGAGGCCTTCTTAATTGAAAATTGAATTGAATCAAGCTCATTAACAATCCGACCCATTTGTTCAGTCTGCACAATTTGATGACAAGACACATCAAATGTTTGATAGGATATGATTTCCCCTTTTTTAAAGTGAATTTGACATACAACACTTACTTGGCCCTTCAAGGTAGTAGCAGTTTGGGTGCCTACTTCGATTGTTTGATGAACAACCTACATTTTCTATAAATTTAAGAATGAACATAAACAAGCAACGAAGTCTAATTCTGAATCTGATGTAAGTCACACCTGTTTAGATCTTTCAATAGCCTGATCAGTTTCATCCATTTGCTTCATCCCAGCATTGATAAGTTCTTGATTAGACATTTCTATACAATAAGCCAAATGGGTCAATTTGGTGAGATATATTCTTCGATCACTACACGAGAACAAAAGCATGCAGAGAAAGGGCAAGTGCCCAATCCCCAACCCAAAAATTCAAGTATCATGCCAACAAAGATGATAGATGATAGACGGAGACAGGTTACAATGGGAAAAACGCAGATATGAATTCTAACTCAATGGAGAGTTTGGATCATCTTATTTATACACCTTCAATTGCATTAGGCATACATCCAGTAAATCCATTTGCCTTTAAGGATGCCACCATGAATAATCATGAAATTGATGAACTTCAGTGAATCAGGTGTATAGTCTCGGCAACTTTGTCTATTATCCATCCCTCTTAAATATCATGTTGTGATGAACCATATAGAATCGAGACCAGTGTGAATCCTCCATTAGAACGGTCAAGAATTTGATGAACTTTAGTGAATCAGGTGTATAGTCTCTGCAACTGTGTGTCTATAATCCAACCCTCTTAAATATCATGATGTGATGAACCATATAGAATTGAGGCCAGTGTGAGGCCATTAGAACAGTCAACAATAAATAAGATAATAAAACACAGACACACATTTGTTTTCTACCCATTTTTTTAAAACATAAAATAAAAAAAAAATGGGCAGAAAACATTCGCCTCTTGAGCTCTCACTTTTGCACGACTTTTACACGATTCAAGCTTCTATCTTTCACAATCAAATTTCATATGTATTTATACATAAATCCTAAAAGCATTCTTTTGTTAATTTTGATGAATGTAGAGCACATACTACTAGGGATGTCTAAACTCCCCAGGAGGTGGGGATCCCTGTGGGGGACCACCCCGAATGGGGCCCTGATGACGGAGAAGTTTCCCTGCGGGGACGGGGATGGGGAACAAAATTCCCCCGAGGCAGGTGCGGGGACCCGAGCGAGGATCCCCGTCCGCGACCCCGCTAATCCCCGAATATATTAAATTACTTAAACACCCTTAATAGTTTATCTCTCACTTTGGTTTTTTAGTCATTCCACCTTCCATATATATAGAAGAGCAATGCTACATGGCCAGCAATTATTATCAATTTTGGCCCGCACTTAACCAGCAATAATTTGCACCCATATTTACAGACGTTTTGCATACAAGAAGTATATAATCTACACCTATATTTACTAGAGTTTTGCACACATGAATTAATACAGTTTGCTACCCATAAATCAATACAATTTGCACCCATATTTTTCAGAATTTGCATATATAAATTAGTAAAATGACAATTTAGTATTTGTGTTGGAAAAATACTAAAATTGCTGGCCTCCAACAGTTTCTCTATATAGAAAAAGTGAGAACCCTAATTCATTTTCCCCCTCACTAGCGCCGCGCTCACCCAGTTACCCTCGCCCCTAAGCCCCGTGACACCCCCCTTTTTTGTTCTCTCCATCCTCTCTGCACCCAGCCAGCCACCTCCCTTGCCACTCTCCTTTTCACCTTGCCGTCCCACTCACCGCAACATCACCAGGCACCGCGGCGTTCTCTCTCCGGCGCTGTTCTCTCTCCCGCACCACGACATCACCACACCGCGCAGTTCCCCCTCCGCACCGCGCTGTTTCCTGCCTCGTCGTCGGGTCTCCTCAACTTGTCAAAAGAAGTCGCCGAAGCGTCCCCCCAATTCATCGAAAGAACTCGCCGTCGCATTCCCCCACCACAGCCCTGTTGTCTGTCCTCCTCCTCCTCCTCCATCTCCACTTTCACCTAATTTCAGGTTTGATGCTCTTTTCCCGTGTGTTTTTTGCTGTTTTTGCCTATTTATTGCAGTATAAAATCTCCTTTGTATAATATCTGTTATGTGTTTTCTGTATAATCCCCTGTAATGTATTGCACTTAGACACATAGGGTTTATAATTATGAAACAGTTAAGATTTGATACTCTTCCTATGTATAATCTATGTGTTTTCTGAATAATCTGCTCTATTATGTGTTCTTTTTGTTGATTTATTGCAGTTTATAATTTATCCCCTTCTGTGTTTTTTGCCGTTTTTGCTGATTTATTGCAGTCTAAAATCTCCTCTATATAATCTCTGTTATGTGTTCTCTGTATAATCTCTTTTGTTATGTGTTCTTTTTGCTGATTTATTGCAGTTTATAGTTTATCCTTCTCTGTTTTTTGCTGTTTTTGCTGATTTATTATGTATTCTTTTGTATTTGATTTAATCTTTTTTTGTTTTCTGAATTTTCTCTTTGTATCTGAAGTTGAGCTAGAATCTAGTGTTTCTGTATTAAATCTTAATTTAGTGTTTCTATATTAAATCTTGCTGTTTATGTACAGGATGGATAGTTTTAGCTCGACTCCTATCGTGGATTGATATAATATAGGTAAACCAAGGTCTAAAATTCCAATTCCTTGGAACTGAGATGAATACGGGCGATTTAGGAGTTTAGTTAATTATTTTTTACTTATGTCAAATTTTTATTTAATATATGGTATTCTTGTTTTTTATGTATGTTAACATATTCATGTTTGTGTTGTTTTAATAGAAAACATGGAGTTATTTGTTGGAAGTTGTATTCTGACAATGGAAAATTATTTG
Source organism: Arachis duranensis (assembly GCF_000817695.3). Classification (NCBI taxonomy): domain Eukaryota; kingdom Viridiplantae; phylum Streptophyta; class Magnoliopsida; order Fabales; family Fabaceae; genus Arachis; species Arachis duranensis. The sequence continues at coordinate 64,716,234 of NC_029774.3, read as the reverse complement.
ATGTTGAAGACTCTATTTTATGACTTTTTCTTAGAATGGAAGTTGTATTTCAAGATTTTGTTTTATGGACTATGATTTGTTATTTTGTATTTCCACTTGTAATCTTGGATAAGATATATTTATGTGTTGTAATAATGGTTTTTGATTTTTAAAAAAACTTTTCGTTCTGGCCCTGTCGTCACCTATTGACCCGCCCCCCGCGGGGACGAGGAGCAAATCTGGGGGCAGGGGCGGGGAGGCATCCCCCGCCTCGCCCCATTGACATCCCTACATACTACACAATTAAACTTGTATGGTTTGAAATTGGTTTGGACACAAGCTTAGATCGTCATTGGGTAAATCAGCACATGGTCACCGTTGTCCCATGAATAGCATGTGAATCATTTGATTTGGTCCAAAATTTGTACAAACAATGTTCTTCAATTCTTGTTGCAATCTTGCACTCTAGTTTGCTGCGCCTTGTGGGTCAGAGTCTGGTCATTTATGACATGATCCAGATTCTAAAATTCCCTACAATTTGTTTCTATTTGATTCTTTTTTTTCTCTCTCTCTCGAGGAACAGAGAAAAGGAAACGTTGAATGGAAAAAATGGTCCGTTGCTTGGTGTATGATGGGGAAAACTGTGTACCGAATCTTCAACAGTTTGTGGTTGGTTGTGCAGATTATCAAGCTCAGACCATGTGCTCTAGCAGTATAACTCAAGTGATACAACAGTTGGAACAGTTTTTTTTAAAGGAAAAGTTAGAACTTAGAATAGGTAGCTATAGAGCTAACAATCAGTCAGTGAGTTACTTAAGACTCAGGTCAAATCATTATCAATTAACCATATACATGAAGCTTCTACCAGAGATTAAGTGACAGATTCATAATAGTATCAAATTGTATACAGCAGGTATCAGGAAAAATACAAATAAAAATACAATACCCAAACATTTGCATACAGCAACAGCATGCCTATAAACCAAAGATAATCACCAACTTAACATATTAAGAGCAAAAGAAGGCTGGAATATTTTACCTGATGCTAGTTGAACATTTTGTTCTGCTGTAGGTTCACTTGTTCCTGCTCCCATGTCAAAAAGTTCAACTTTCTTATTACCAAGGGTATTCAGGTACCTATCAATCATCCATATAATAGTATAAATCCTCCATTCAAATAACCAAAAGGATTATGGTACTTTTGGATGAACATAAATACTGTAAAGGGAAAAGAGATAATATTTTGAGTAATATGGTAATGAGCACACGAAAATGGTATTAACCATATTATCTGTTCTAAGACCTACGTGCCTTTACACAGAAGAGTTATTTTATTTTAACTGCAGAAATAGAAATATGAGGTGTCAGCTTACGATTTTCTCAGAGCCACGTATGAATTTAGTTCCTTGATCTGCAAACAAAGAAGGGACCATTGTAAGCAAACATAAAGAATCAGCAGTTCTAGTGCAACAAGAAGCAATGACATAATTTATGAATGAGCATGAGAACAACCAAATCTACCCCACCCTAGATCATCATGAAAAAGCCTGAGACCCACATTTAGCAATGCAAATCATTTACAAAGATGTGAAAAGAAAAATATTGCCACATTCATAATACTTTGAGGTTGAAGATATTGTACCCCTTCCAAAACGTGACCATCCAAAATAGAAAGGTTTTCGGCACTAACCATTGATTGCTTTTCATCATTAAGTTGCTTGTTCACTTCTGGGGGATTTTTTCCCTCTTCATCTTTAATTTCTCGATCAAACTCCTTTATCAACCTGTAATAAAAACATAAGGCTTCATACTCCAGAAAGTTGGGTATGCATTGATAAAGGAAATAGCAAACTACAGCAGATCACATTAAAATGTCTTCACCACTTGTGCCTACCAACAGAAAAGTGAATTGAAAAATAAAAAATCTGGAAAGCACCTAATTATAAGGATAACAAAGGAAGAGAATTTTCACAACAAAAATGGAGCTTCTACAAGACCTATGTTACATACCCTGGAGAGAGAGAGAATGCTGAGTCAGCAGCAAAGGCAGCCAAAAAAGGAAAGAAAATAATCCTTTTACCTTATCATTATTCTAGAAGAAGCAATAAAGAAAAGGTTGGAATAATAGGGCATGAGAAATGTGTAATCATAAGTGACAATAATTGATGATTGGATTAGTCAGATGAGAGAATCAGGGACGCGTAATCGTAGGAGTTGAATGCTAATTATGATAATTAATTTGAGGGAAGGCAATAAAAGGAGGAGCTGATTAGGTGAGAGGTAGGAAAAGACTTGGAAAGGCCTAGGCTAGGAGAGAAGAGGACTCTCAAAATTCCTCTATTATCTTTTAATGTTCTATTGTATTTCTGTATTTCCATTAAAATAAATACCAGTGTAACAACTGGTATCAGAGCACCGATCCTCTGTGCATGGTTTCCACGCGAGTTGCCATGGAGTCGAGGTTGGAAGTCTTGGAGAAGCAAATGGAGGAGATGAGGGAGGCCCAGAATCGTTCACTGGAAGCTCAAAACCGATCATTTGAACTCTTATCCACCAACTTGCTGAGACAGGTGAGGGAAATGCTTTCGCAACACCATGACCAGGGATGAAACGGGGCAGGAGGGAGAAACGGGGGAGATGGAGAAGGTTCAGAAGGCAGAGGCGGCAACAATAACGAAGGTGAAACAGAACAGAGGAGATTTGAGCCTACTAGGAAGTTTGACATTCCCATCTTCTCGGGAGATGATGCAAATGGCTGGCTGGTGAAGATGGAAAGATATTTTCGTGTCACCCAGGTGGCTCTGGCAGAAAGGATGGACTTTGTCACTCTTGCTTTGGAGGGAGAGGCTCTCGCATGGATGGAGTGGTGGGAAGAATACACACCATTTCAGACATGGAGACGATTCAAGGAGGACTTATTGAAACGTTTTCAACCTGGAGCTGCTCTCAACCCCATGGCTCCGTTACTAGAGGTGAAACAGGTGGAGGATGTTGCTCAGTATAGGCAAGAGTTTGAGGCTGCAGCTCGAACGCAGAGAAACCTGGGAACAGAGGCTCTCATGTGCATCTTTGTCAATGGACTCAAAGGAAATTCAGGCAGAATTGGAGGTGGCTCAGTTCAATAATTTACCAGCTTTAATGGATAAAGTCATGGCTATTGAATGGAGAAATCAAGCATGGAAGGAGACTGGCGTTGACCCTAACGGCAAGAGGGTGGAGGGGTTGCCGGAAGGGAGCGGATCAGGCGGATCTGGTTCGGTGGGAGCTAGATTTGGATTTTTCAAAAATTCTAGTTTGGCAAAGTACAACACTCACGACGGCAGCGAATCGAGGGGCGATATTGTATCCAACAGAAACAGAGGCACCCCTACTCCTCGTACAGGAGGCAGCAGCGCTTCTCATTCGCAGACGACTTGTAACAGCGGCACACAACGGCTCTCGAACGAAAAGTGGGCAAAGAGACAGAGGAAAGGGTAGTGCTTCAGATGTGGAGAGAAGTGGGGATCTGATCATAGGTGCTCCATGAAGCACTATCAAATCATACTCCTAGGAGAAGATGCAGAAGGAGACGTAGGGATGAACCAAGAGGCCCATGCAGGGGAATCTGAACGGGAAGAGCTGCAACTGTCATCATACAGCTGCAATTCAAGAAGCCTTTCCTTCCGTCCACCTTGAAGACAAGGTGATGCTTCAAGGGGAAGGTATTGTTACATACCCTGGAGAGAGAGAGAGAGAGAGAGAGAGAGAGAGAATGCTGAGTCAGCAGCAAAGGCAGCCAAAAAAGGAAAGAAAATAATCCTTTTACCTTATCATTATTCTAGAAGAAACAATAAAGAAAAGGTTGGAATAATAGGGCAGGAGAAATGTGTAATCATAAGTGACAATAATTGATGATTGGATTAGTCAGATGAGAGAATCAAGGAGGCGTAATCGTAGGAGTTGAATGCTAATTATGATAATTTGAGGGAAGGCAATAAAAGGAGGAGCTGATTAGGTGAGAGATAGGAAAAGACTTGGAAAGGCCTAGGCTAGGAGAGAAGAGGACTCTCGAAATTCCTCTATTATGTTTTACTGTTCTATTGTATTTCTGTATTTCCATTAAAATAAATACCAGTGTAACAACCTACAAGCAGAAGACTCTGTGTGCTGCTCTTATTATACAACATTCGACCCCTGGATACTGCAATGGACGGTAAAATTCCTAGGCAGAAATTTTCTTTATGATAATTAGTTATTAACAAAGTAAAAAGATTTCTGCAAGTCAATTCATGAGGAAAAGTAAACCAGTAAAGTCAATATGAAAGGAACCTACATTTTTCTTCTTACTCAACTCAAAGTTACAGTTGCCACTAAGATATAGCAAGATTACAAGTTTACAACCACAGAAATGCTTAACTAACCTTTTACACTCCACCATCTTATCCTTGAGTTCTTCCAGCTGCTTGCTTTGTCTATTGGAATCTTTAATCTTATCAAGCCTTTGGAAGCCATTTCTGGATGTTAAATGAAAATATTTTATTACTATATAGGAATACTTGAAAAGATTATAGATCTATTGAACTTTATTTATTTCACTTCAGCAAGAATTAGTAACTGCGAAAGTGGCTACAGCAAAGGATACACAAGAAAGCAGAGATCATTACAAATAAATACATTGCTTGATCAAAGACAAATAAAGGAAGGATAACATAACAGCCTTCGAGAAATACTTTACTTGCATAACTATGGTCAACAACATTAATTAACACCAACAATAACATCAGCAGGTTTGAAGGCCACATTAAGGCAATTTCCCCTAATATGTTTGTTATGTGTGCTCTATATAAGGGCAATATGATGCCATTTGATCCACGAAGAAGATCTGATCTAGTGGGATAAGACTTCATAGTTGTTAGGTATGTTATATGTGGGGCAAATTTAGAATCAATAGCACATCTGTTTTTTGTATAATCTAGTGGCTGTTTTTTCTTATTGAATACTTTGTTAGTTTATTTAGTACCTTTGATGATTGCTGGGTGTGCCTTACAACCTTAGATTAATTTCTCTTTATTGGGTTCTGATCTGGGGAGTAGGAAAGAAGCAAAATATCTGTGCACTGTGCAGTATATGCCACCATTTGGAATATTTGATTAGAGAACCATTTATGTACCTTCAATCACAGATTTTGAGATAAGCAAGTTTTATGGGATAGAATTAGACATACGGCCACTATTTTTTGTAAAGCTCATGATCTATCCAGTGCACTTCTCCTCTCAAACATGTTGAGAGATTGGAAAGCTACATTCCATAGATAGCTTTTTCTTTTGTTTGCTTTTTTGCTCCGTAAGGAGGACCTCTTATCCTTCCATTTGCTTTATTATTCTTCCCACTATCTTAGTGATGTTATTCTTTTATCAAAAATAAATAAATAAATAATAGCCTCCAGCCCATCACTGCAAAAGAGGCAACCCAAATGATCATACTAAATCTCAAGAGATCATTGTTTTAACAGAAAAGATCTATGTCATATGGGAATACCAAAGCACCTAGAGGAAAACATAATAATAAATTAAATAAACCTAAAAATGATTGATCGATATACACTTGTGCTGTTAAGTGGAAATGCAACTATAAGGTTAAGGAAGCTTTTCAAATAATGAATTTTATACATCACATTCATTTTTTATTTATATACTTGTGCATTTAAAACCAATTATTCTCTTCAGATAGATTGGGAACTAAAAACTGCAAAAATAGTCTACTAGACTCCTGACCAACATCAATAGCCTTTTTCCGTGGGAGGAGGAGGAGGTAATATTAGCGTCCTGATCAACATGAATAGCTTCTTTTTTGGGAGAGAAAAGAATATAGTATTAATAAAGATAAGGATACTATTACATAGAGATTAGAGGACAAGAAGTCAAAAATGGAATTGCATATCTTAATATCAAACAGTAACGGAATAGCTTGTCCTGCTAAAATAAAAAACAGAAATATCTCACAAAATCTAGTGGCTCTCAAGACATAGCTTCTTCTAGTAGCACCACTATCCTCCCATGCTCATTTCACTAAGCATAACATAACTTGTGTACAATGAGCTACCTCAATAAATACAGAACTGGCCATCACTACACCGCTTCAAACCATACAATTCCTAAATTCACAAATATCATTAAGCCTATAAACCTTAAACATACAAATACAAGCACAGGACCAAGTCAGAAAATTTTCAACATTATCCCCTTTGCTCACTCCAATTTCAAGAATCACTGCCCTAACTAAATCAATAAGATGCTAAACGAGTATGATTCACATCCCAAAATTGGCAACAAGTTTAACTTGCACCCTCTAACATTATATACGAGCAGAGGTAAAAAAATTTCGAACACAAAAACATTGCATAACTGAATCTGAAGAGGTAGTAAAATTAAGTTACATACGCCAGGAATCGAAAGTTATCGCGGATTTCGCCGAGGATCTGCTCCACCTGAGGGCTCATCTGCAAGCTGGTGGCCATTGCTGCCGGCGACTGCGTCTCCTCCGCAAAACCCCGGCGAGAACCGAATTTTCTGGAGGAAACCCTAGCTTGTCGATTTGGCGAGTCTTTGCGCAAGATGCATTATCAGTTGATTTTGCCGCGAGAATCAGAGAGAGGGGAAGTGAAGGAATGGAGAGTGCAAGGAGAATGAGAAAGTGGCAGATTAGGTTTCAATTGAAATAGCATTCAGAAGGAAATAGAGGGAAGCAAGAGCACCGGGAACAGAAAAGGCCAAAAGGGGAGTTTTGGAGAACAGAATACAGTTGTTTTTCTGCTAACAAATAATTAATTGTATTTAATTACATTTATATATATTTTTTGTTTGGATGCATTTTAATTATAACTAGTTTCATTTTCCGTGTAGCCACCAAAAAAAAAAAGTTTCATTTTCCGTGTCTCCGATGGAAATTTAAATTATAATTTTAAATAAATATTATTTGGTATCAATATGAATTAATTTATTTTAGAATAATTAATAATATGTAATTTTGATAGTAAATAATAATAGTTGATGTATAATTTATTAAGAGTTAA
>NC_029774.3:64698959-64709030 GCF_000817695.3 Arachis duranensis | reverse complement strand
TAAAATTATTTATATAGTCATTACATAAATATCAAAAAAAATATGTATCGTACATAATAGTTCTAAATATATGTAATATCATATATATATTAATATGATCTATTTTAATTATGTGAATGTGGATTATTATTATTATTATATTTTTATTTTTCTAATTTTTAGTAAATAATATTTAAAACTAAGAAAGAGGAAATAGTTTATTGAAAATGTTTTGTAATTTGAATTAAAATTTTTTTTATAAATATATCCAACTTTTATAATACTAAATGGTTTTAATGTTTAGTAATATTGTATTTGTTAAACTCCAAACAAGTAAAATTAACCTGATACCTCAAACAAGTAGAATTAACCTAAATCCAATATTAGGATCTCAAATCTAACCTAGGTTCATTACCTTAAGACCTAATTCGGATAAAGTTCACGCGTTTCTTCTCAAATTAGCTTGCGTTGGATCTCTGTTGCTAGTTAGACATGGTAATAAGTACAGTGAGAATATGACGGGTATCCCTTTTCTGTCCTTCATGCTTGTTTAAAAAAATTATTCCTTGTCATTTTCATATTTTCTTCGCAAGTTTCTATTCAATTATCCCTCAATAAAAGTAGTTATTTGCAAAAATCTATAAATATTTTTTGAATTTTTTTAAAAAATTAACAAAAAAGAGACATAATATAATCATCATAAAATAATCAATTAAACATAATAGAGCAAAATTAAAAAATATTCATTATGAAAATAAAATAAAACAAAACAACATAAAAATATCTTTCAATATAATTCTTTGGAGCGAGATTAGGAGATGTAGTAATGGACTTGAGAGGCAAAGAAAGAGAGAGAAAGAGATAAATCAAGTTTAGGTATGAGTGAAAATCTAAAAGAACGAAGAAAATTCGAATTAGAAACATGAATTAGGATTACTAAATTCAAAAAATAGATTTATGTATTTATATAAATTTGGGTAAATTAGTAATTTCATATCCGAGAGTAATAGAGTGTGTATAACTAGAGTAAAGACCTAATCCAGTCCTTGTCCATTTTCACGAAGAACAAAGCGATTCCTATCCAAAAAAAAGGACACTTTGATCCTCAACCTTTTTATTTTGGGATAATACGATCCCTCTGTTAAAAAAATTGTTAAATAATAACAAAACTTAATTTTGTGGGGGGTTTTATTTGTATTTTGCGGGGGTTTTAAATCCCCACAAAAATTTATCACTCCTACCTCTATTATTTTTATTGTGTAACTATACTTTATCATCATCATTATCTCCTCTACCGTCATCATTAGCAATACCAATATTATCAACATTAAAGTTCTCTTCTTTCATTTCTTATTCGATATTATTTTTTTCCTTTAAAAGGTACTACAATTACTTTTTTTTTGCAACATCATTTTCATCAATAGTTTTTCTTCGCTTAACCACTATTGGTGAAGGAATTTTTCAAAAACAAACTTATTAATAGTTTGTGGAGGTTTAAAAACCCCACAAAATACAAATAAAACCCCCACAAAACTAATTTTTGTTATTATTTAATGAATTTTTTAATAGAAGAATTGTATTGTCCCAAAATAAAAAAGTTGAGAATCGAAGTGTCCCTTTTTGTTTGGACAGGGATCGCTTTGTCCTTCGTAAAAATGGACAAGGACAGCGTTGGGTGTTTACTCGTATAACTAACTAGTTTGTTAGGAAGTTATGTTTCTTGTTATAGAAATTACCTAGTTGGTTATAAGAGAAGGCTCTTGTTGTTGCTATATATGTTGGCTTATACAAAATCATATATACATTTCTTGTAATCACATTATTGAGTAACATTTAGCTCTCTCTCTCTCTCTCTCCCATCATCTTCACTTTCAATCTGATTCTATTAAAGATGATCCATCATCTTTACTTTCAATTTGATTCCATTAAACACAAGTCCCTCATTTCTTTATGGTATCCAGAGCTGAGGTTATGATCCATGACTAGCAATAATACTCCAATTTCAGTAGTGGAAAATCTACCTTTATCTACACAACCTCTTTTAAGCATTATCAACCAAATCAACAAATCTTTCAATAATTCTGTAGCTGATAAACTCACAGAAACAAACGTTTTTACTTGGCACCATCAAGTTACTCTCTCTATATGTGGACAACAACTTCAACATCATCATGAAAAAGAGAAAATTCCTCCAAAATTTGAGAGTAATTTAGATTAGACATCACAAACAAAATCAAAGAAATATAAAGATTAGAGAGTTAATGGCTATAATGTCACATCATAGTTCTTTATTTCAATGGATGAGTCTTTCAAGTATAGAGTTATTGGATGTCACTTTGCTCATGAAATATGGAGCAGAATTCCCACTTACTTTGCCTCTCATACCAAAGATCAAATTAGATAATTGCAATTGCAATTGAAATTGAAATCAGTCAAGAAATTAGCATCTACCTCAGATTATCTTCTTCAAATAAAAAAAATTATTGATTCATTAGTAGCAGTAGGATCACTACTCACAAACTTAGATTATACCATTGTTATCTTAGATGGTTTGAATGAAGGTTATCATCCCTTCATTATTATGTTCACAATGAAAGATCCTTTATCCCTGATCTTGAAGCTTTGCTTATGGCTCAAGATGACATAATTGAAAGATTTAAGAAACCATAATTTTCAATGGTTCAGGTTAATTTTACTCAATCCTCTAACTTAAATCTCAAGAATTCAGAACCTTCCTTCTCTTATAATTCTGGTTGAGGCAACAACAACAACAACATTCTTGGTCGTCCACCCTTTGGTAGAAGAAAACGTGGAGTTAGAAATTTTTGTAGAGCTGAGGAAGGAACAATTAGAACTCCAATACCACACCTCAATGCTAAATTTGTGGCAATTTGGCCTTGTTGCTAGCTATTGCTATTTCAGGTTTGATCAAGGATTTTAACATGCTCAGCAAAGTGTTCCCTTCACTTCCATGTACACTGTTCTTTCACCTCCTCTATCTTTTCATAATCCAAAAGCCATGATTGCAACACCTTCTATTATGATAGATTTTTCATGGTATGTTCATTCAAGTGCAACTCATCAATACACACCTAATTCAACCAATTGGCAATAATCCTTTGAATATCAAGGCAAAAAACAAGCATAAGCTGAAAATGGATCAGGTATGACAATAAAAAAAATATTGGCAATTCTTATTTATAATGCTTACCTACTCAGAAAATATAAATTATATGATTTGCTGCTAGTTCTATCAATTACTCAAAATTTAATTAGTGTTTTCATATTTGCAAGGGACAACTAAGTTTATTTCTCTTTTTGGCCTAATGAGCGCTTTGTTAAATCAGAGGCTACCAAGGACGTTCTTCTCTGAGGCAAAGCTGTTAAAGGAATGTATAAGTTTGAACGTGTTAATATTTCAAAATCTATTTCTTCTCCAATTAATCTTGTTGTATTTGTTATTACTTGTTCTTCCTTAGATGTATATCATCAAAGATTTGGCCATCTTACTCATGCTATTGTAAAAATTGTTGTGTCTAAGTATGGTTTACCTATGAATAATACTACTTCTTCATTCAATGTTTGTAAATTCTACTGCATGGCTAAATCACATAGGCTTTCATACTCTCCTTCTACTCATTCTTATGATGCTCCCCTATCTCTGGTTGTTTCTAATGTGTAGAGACCTACCCCTATTATATCTCATAATGGTTATACTTATAGATACTATGTATCTTTTGTGGATGTGTTTTCTAAATATACTACCATTTACTTACAAATAAATTCCAAATCTTTCATGTTTTCAGATAATACAAGTTATATATGGAAAAGCAACTTGGATATTCCATTAAATCTCTTCAAATAGATAATGAAAAAGAGTATTTATCAAATATTTTTATTGAATTCTTGAAGAATGAAGGCATTGTGTATAGATTAAGATGTCCGTACACACCATAGCAAAATGATCTAGCTAAGAGAAAATAGACACATTATGAAAACTGGATTTGCTCTCTTGGCTGCTGCTTCTTTACTCCTTCAATTTTGGGATGAGGCCTTCTCTACCTTTATTTATCTTATCAATAGAATGTCATCCACCATTACTTTTCACAAATTACTTTTTGAAATCTTGTTTCATCATTTTCCTGATTATTCATTTTTACGTGTGTTTGGGTGTTTTTGTTTTTCTAATATTAGGCCTTATAGTTATTATAAACTATAGAGTTGAGATCCCAACCCGATATCTTTTTTGGTTATGCTGTAACCTAAAAAGTATACAAATGTTTGGACAAAATAGAAAAATAATCATATCTAGAGATGTTATTTTTATGAAGGATAATTCCTATCTCTTTTTTTCTTTAATAAAACTGCTTTATCTAATACTAGTCCCACTATAGAAAGACTCCCATCAATAGCAACCATTCCTCTTCTTCTATTCAACCTTCTACTAATATCTTTTTTTCTTTGATTTTCCAACATCCCTCTCTAGAATATTCATTAAACGATATAGAAAACTATACTACCAATACTGAAATTGCACGTCACTCTATTATAATAATAGATTTTAAAGCTTAGACTCAAATTCCTCAAGCAATTTCTGAAATTGAAGTAGTGTTACCCTTTGATAGTAAATTGTCCCAACATATTCCTTCTTTAGCAAGTATACACCTAATGTTGATTGTAATACTCTACCACATAGAGTTTTATTCTTAAGTCATAAAACAGAGGTGGTGAGGTATTACAACTTCTAAAAGTAAAATTATATATAGAATATAGTTGAAAAAGATTTATATCTGGGAGCCTTTTTAAAGAAGGTTTAAAACAAAGCGTAAGCAGAACAGCTCGTCACTCACGTAAGTGTTAACATAAGGAAGTAGGATAAGAGAGTTTCAAGATCCATATAACAAGGCTCTTGACCCGGCTCACAAAGTTAAAATCGGACAGAGCATATAAACATATATACATATATACATGAGAATCCCAAAATGACCCAAAGCAGAAAAATGACAACCTGTTTCTCTGAGTCAATCTCTAAGAGCAACAAACATAAAAATACAAGGTGGATAATCTATATACATATATAAATATAAACAAAATACGCCCCTGAGTCTTAAGAGTTCTTCGCTTCATCAGAGTCTGTAGAATACAAAGTGGTGCTTCTCAACCTGCATCTGAAAAACAACAATATTGTATGGGATGAGAATCGACGGTTCTCAATATGGTTAAGGTGCCTACATATATAATAAATAAAGCCCCGGAAAAGCCAGAGGCAATCCTAGAACACCGACACTTAAATTATAAAGCTTATGGAACTAGAACAGAAACCATAAATAGGGTAGTTCTCAAAGGTTCTAAACTTGGTCAAATCCTAATCAAAATCCTCAAATCCTCCGCTTTTTCTCTAATCTTCCATCTCTGGTGAGACCACACAGACAAACAAACAAACAAAGGCAAACACAATTAGAGTACAAGTAATGCAAGTAGCAAGTATAATAATTAGCATAGTAAATTCACTTAGGCATTCCCAATTAATGCACAGAGAAGCAATTCAAACAATATGCATATGATGCATGCCTGTCCTATGGCTGATGATATCATCTATCGGTTATATAGCCAACCCGACATGTCCTGGTAGCTAACCATGGACTGAAACACCCATTGCGGCGTAAGTGGGTTTGAGCTACAACCCCCTTGCTACTACTCGCTCAACCCAGAGCCAGTGGAATAACCACTACTGTGGCTACTACCGAAGCAAATGTTTAAAAGCTCAACCTAGACCAAGTTGAATAACTACTACTGCTGTTACTACCCAGGCGTCATAATCTCTGACTTGGAGCAAGTGGGACGAACCACCATCCTTGCTACCACCCAGGGTCTCAAACATACATTCATTCAGTTTAAATCAAGCATCATCGTTATCGAATCTCAAACATTAACCTGGAGCAAGCGGGACAAACCACCGTCCTTGCTACTACCCAGGTATCACAAACATACATTCATTCAAAACTCCATAATTAAATTCATTTTTCGTAATTCTTCTTTTCTATCTCATATCCAGAGCAAGAGAACATCGCCACTACCTACTACCCGGGGCCACAGTCACATTTATTTATAAACCAGCGTTGATGAGCTGATATTTTATACACTTTTTGACATCATTTTCATATAGTTTTCAATATATTTTGCTTAAGTTTTATTATATTTTCATAGGTTTTATTGCTAAATTCACATTTTTGGATTATACTTTGAGTTTCTGTGTTTTATGATGATTTCAGGTATTTTTTAGCTGAAATTGAGGAGCTTTGAAAAAAGTCTGGAGCTACAGAAGGAGCATTTCTGGAGCTATAGAATTCCAAATGTTGCGCACTCAACGGCTCTGGAAAGCTAATATCTAGGGCTTTTCAGAAATATATAATAGTTTATACTTTGCTCTGGAAATGAAGGTCCAAAACTGGAGTTAAACGCCAGCACTTTACCCTCTTCCTGGCGTTGGACACCCAAAAGGGAGCACCAACTCATGGCTTCACTCAAGCTCAGCCCAAACACTCACCAAGTGGGCCCGAAAAGTGGATTTTCGCACTACAAGACTAGTTTATCTTATTTCTGTAATTCTTAGCTATCAGATTAGTATATATAGGAGGATATCACCTTTGTTTAGGACCTTCATCCCCCACTTTACTTTCAAACACTATTCTATGTACAGTATGAGTCACTAACCTCCTAGGTTAAGGTTAGGAGCTCTACTGATTCTTATGGATTAATAATATCACTACTCTATTTCAATCTATACTTGATTCTATTATAAGATGTATCTTTGTTTTTCATCCTAATGGATTGGGAGTGTAAGATGATCGTCATCCCTATTCCATATGGGTTCTTGCGAGTCCTTGACGGGATAGTACTGAACCACAAGCTTGATTATACATCTCTTAGATGGCTAATCCACGACTTCGTTGGGTATTTGGAGACATCAGTCCAGCCGAGGTACGGGGCGATTAGGGCCTTTGTCATATAGGCTAGAATGAATAGAGTAGCGTTCTCTGATCCGGAAGATCCGACCTTGTCTGTGGCGTTTTGGATAAGATCACTAAGGGAATGGACTGCTAGAGCTTCAACCCCATTCAGATTAGATGACCGCTGACCCAGCGTTTGATCTAAAGTAGAGGAGATTAATGACCGCTGACCTGACATTAATCATTTACAGCCTGCCATAGAATGAATCAATCAGAAGTTGGAGTAGATTGTGAGAAAAAATTATCCAGAAGGAAGAAGCATCTCCGAAGCCTCAACCGTTTTCATACCATTGATTTCACACCTATCTAGTATCATTTTATTTATTTATTCTGCTTTATGCGTTTCTCACAACAACAATCATCTTTTCTATCCGTTTGACTAAGATCTACATGGTAGCCATTGCTTGCTCAAACCAACAATCTCCGTGGGATCGACCCTAACTCACCTAAGGTATTACTTGGATGACCCGGTGCACTTGCTGGTCTATCTGTGCGAATATTGCGGAGCCAGTTTCGCACACCAACTTTTTGGCACCGTTGTCGGGGATCGTTCAGATTTGACAAACTACCGGATTATCTTGTTGCTTATACTAGGTACTTTTTACTTTTAATTGTGTCTTTTGGTTTCTTTTTCAAAAACTTTATCAAAATCCATCTTTTCTTTGTCTTTTATTTGAATCTAGTGTCAGTTCTTAAGTTTGGTGTCTTTTGTGTGTTCTTTATTTTCTTTAAATTTTCGAATTTGTTCTTGAGTGTTTTTTTTGGTATTCAAGTTGTTCTTGTTTCTTTTCTTATTTTGATCTTAAAAATTTTTAAGTTTAGTGTCTTTTTGTTGTTTTTTTTTTAAATTTCGAAAAAGCTAGTGTCTCTGATCTAAAAATTTTATGTTTGGTGTCTTTTTGTTGTTTCTCTCTTTCTTCATTAATTCAAAAAATAAAAAAGAAAATATTTTCTATCTTTATTCAAAAATTTCGAAAATCTTGCTTTCTTTTTTTATTTTAATTTAAAAAATTTAAAGTTTGGTGTTTTCTTGTTAGTAAAGTCAAATTTCAAATCTTATCTTTTTAAATCTTTTCAAATCTTTTCTTGTAAATTTTATTCTTTCCTATCTTATCTTTCTTTAAAAAGTTTAAAATTCAAATCTTTTTTAAAATCTTTATCTTATCTTTGGTTTATCTTTCTTTAAATCTCAAATCATTATCTTATCTTAATTTTAAATTTCAAATTCAAATCTTTTCAAAACTCAAGACTTTTTCAAATCTTCACCATATCTTATCTTTTCAACTTCTTTTCAAATCTTTATCTTATCTTGTTTCAATTTCAAAATTTAAAATCAAATCTTTTTCAAATCTCCTATCTTATCTTATTTTCAAATCTTTCTTAATTACTTGCTTGTTTTCTCTTCTCTTTTTTTTTTCAGAACTTCCTAATTAATTCCTCTCTCTTCTATTTTCGAAAACTTCTCACCTATTTCTCTTTCTTTTCTTTTTTGAAATCTCCTATTTAATTTTCAAATATTTTTAATCAATTAGTTATCTTAGTCTTTAATTTTCTTCTTCTTTTCGAATTTAATTAATAAATAAAAATAAAAACAAAAATATTTTAATTATAGTTTCCCTTTTTACTTCTTAATATCCGAATTCTCCTACCTTTCTTCACTATGAACCCAAATGGGAATGAACATTTTAGAAGAACTTTGGGTCCTATACGGCCCCCACTCCTGACTTCTATGGGAGAAGTATCAATATACTCCCCATTAAAGCAAGTAATTTTGAGCTAAACCCTCAGCTCATTACTCTGGAGCAGCAAAACTGTCAGTACTCTGGACTTCTATAGGAAGAGCCTACTGAGTTAGTTCCTGGGAAAGTTTTTACAAATTGCTGACATAGTAAACACTGAGGGAGTGGATCAGAATGTCTACAGACTGCTACTCTTTTCCTTTGTTGTAAGGGATCAAGCAAAAAGGTGGTTAGATAACCAACCCAAATCCAGCTTGAAAACCTGGAAGCAGCTAGTAGATAAGTTTCTGAATCAATACTTTCCCCCAACGAAGTTAACCCAGTTAAGGCTAGACATCCAAGGCTTTAAGCAAGAGAATAATGAATCTCTTCATGATGTCTGGGGGAGGTATAGAAGAATGCTACGAAAATGCCCCACCAAAATATTTTCAGAATGGGTGCAATTAGACATCTTCTATTACGGCCTAATAGACATGGCTAGGATGTCTCTAGACCACTCTGATAGTGGTTCTATACATATGAGAAAAATAATTGAAGAGGCTCACGAACTTATTGAGACAATTACCACGAACCAGCATTTGTACTCGATTGGTGAGACTTCCATAAAAGGAGAGGTTAAGGCAATATCTTCTGAATCTAACCCTCCAAAACAAAATGGCCCATTGACTCAGTGATGAGCGGATATTTTATACGCTTTTTGGGAGTAATTTCATGTAGATTTTAGCATGTTTCAGTTAGTTTTTAGTAGAATAATATTAGTTTTTAGGCAAAAATCATATTTCTGGACTTTACTATGAGTGTGTGTATTTTTCTGTGATTTCAGGTATTTTCTGGCTGAAATTGAGGGAGTTGAGCAAAAATCTGACTTAGGCTGAAAAAGGACTGCTGATGCTGTTGGATCCTGACCTCCCTGCACTCGAAATGGATTTTCTGGAGCTACAGGAGTCCAATTGGCGCGCTCTCAACGGCGTTGGAAAGTAGACATCCAGGGCTTTCCAGCAATATATAATAGTCCATACTTTGCGGAAGGATAGACGACGTAACTTGGCGTTAAACGCCAAGTTCATGCTAGTGTCTGGAGTTAAACGCCAGAAAAACGTCATGATCCGGAGTTGAACGCCCAAAACACGTCATAACCTGGAGTTTAACGCCAAGAAAGGCCTCTACTCGTGGATAGCTTTAGTCTCAGCCCCAGCACACACCAAGTGGGCCCCAGAAGTGGATTTCTGCACCAATTATCTTAGTTTATTCATTTTCTGTAAACCTAGGTCACTAGTTTACTATTTAAACAACTTTTACAGACATTTCTTGTACCTCATGACATTTTCAGATCTGAATTACAT
>NC_029774.3:64696158-64698934 GCF_000817695.3 Arachis duranensis | reverse complement strand
AATCTGAATTTTATACACTTTGACGGCATGAGTCTCTAAACTCCATTGTTGGGGGTGAGGAGCTCTGCAGCGTCTCGATGAATTAATGCAATTGTTTCTATTTTTCCATTCAAACGTGTGTGTTCCTATCCAAGATGTTCATTCGCGCTTAATTATGAAGAAGGTGATGATCCGTGACACTCATCACCTTCCTCAATCCATGAACGTGTGTCTGACAAACACCTCCGTTCAAGCTAGATAGATGGCGGCATTCATGAGAATCCGGAAAGTCTAAACCTTGTCTGTGGTATTCCGAGTAGGATTCCAGGATTGAATGACTGTGACGTGCCTCAAACTCCTGAGGGCTGGGCGTTAGTGACAGACGCAAAAGAATCAATGGATTCTATTCCAACCTGATTGAGAACCGACAGATGATTAGCCGTGCTGTGACAGAGCATAGGAACGTTTTCACTGAGAGGATGGGAAGTAGCCACTGACAACGGTGACACCCTACATAGAGCTTGCCATGGAAGGAGCTTTGCGTGTGTTGAAGGATTTCAAGGAAGAGTTGAAGTTCAAAGGACAAAGCATCTCCAAAACTCCAACATATTCCCCATTACTGCACAACAAGTAATGCTAGTATTCTCTATTATTTCAACTTACAATTTTAAATAGTTTGGCTTCTTACAACTAAATCCAAATAACTTTATTGGCCTCCTGACTAAGATTAATAAAATAAACATTGATTGCTTCAAACCAATAATTTGTTTTTATAGAGTCATTAAATTCTGATAGGATAGTTTCTTTTCAAAAATTTCTTTTCAAAAAAAAAAATTATTTTTCTTAATTAATTGTTAATTTTTCGTGAGTTTAGTGTCTTATTTTAAGTTTTGTGTTAATTGCATATTTGATATTTTTCTTTAAATTTTCGAACTTGTGTTCTTTGTTCTTCATTGATCTTCGTTGTTCTTGGTTATTTTTCTTGTTTGATCTTGAGTTTTTCTTGTTTTGTGTCTTTTCTTGTTTTTCTTGTGCTTTTTCAAAACATTAACTTTCAAAAATTATACTTTTATCCACAAAAATAATATATCTTTAAAATACATTACATTTTTAACTCAGTTGGTTATAGCGTTGGCTTATGTTCTTGGCAATTGGCACCAGTTCTTTTGAAAATCTTTTTCAAAAATAATTTTTCTTGATTTAATCTGTGCCAAACTCTAAGTTTGGTGTTTTCTTGTTAAGTTTTCTTTAATTTTTGAAAATTTGTCTTGGTTTTCTAAAAATTTTAAGTTTGGTGTTCTTTCTTTTGTTCTTGGTGTTCTTGTGAATCTTCAAGGTGTTCTTGAGTCTTTCTTGTGCTCTGATCTTAAAATTTTTAAGTTTGGTGTTCCTTGGTGTTTTTCCTCCAAAAATTTTCGAAAATAAGGAGCACTAGATCTAAAAATTTTAAGTCTTGAGTCTTTTGTGTGTTTTTCTCTTTCATCATAAAATTCAAAATTCAAAAAATTTTCTATTTTCCAATTAATTTTGAACTACTTTTTTTCGAAATTTTTTTAAAATTCAGATTTCAATTTCAAATTATTTTTCAATTGCTTTTGTTTCGTTTTTATTTTATAAAAATTAATTTTTTTTAGACAATAGCAACATACATACCATCTCTTTTATTCCATCATGGAATTAAGGGGGAATGAACAGTCCAGGAGGACTCTGGGGTCATATGCTAACCCCACTACTGCTTCATATGGGAGTAGTATCTGTATACCCTCCATTGGAGTTAGTAGCTTTGAGCTGAATCCTCAGCTCATTATCATGGTGCAGCAAAACTGCCAGTATTCTGGTCTTCCACATGAAGAACCTACAGAGTTTCTGGCACAATTTCTGCAAATTGCTGATACAGTACATGATAAAGAAGTGGATCAGGATGTCTACAGATTATTACTGTTTCCATTTGCTGTAAAAGATCAAGCTAAGAGGTGGTTAAATAACCAGCCTAAGAACTCAGTCCGGTGGATCAGGCTAATGAATTTAATCAGCAATTAGACTTTCTAACTCAGCAGCTAGCCGAATTCAAGGAAATATTACAGGAAACAAGAATGGCTAACAGGAATATAGAAGTGCAATTAAAGCAGACAGAAAAGCAACTGTCAAAACAAATAGCAGAAGAATGCCAAGCAGTTCAATTAAGAAGTGGGAAGACATTAAATACCTCGCTTCAAAGCAGCAGGAAGCCAAGAAATGAACAGATGTCTACTCAAAATCCCTCTGAGGACAATCAGAGCCCAGAGAGGAATGATGCTGGCGCTGAACACCCAGACTATGCTCATTCCTGGCGTTCAACGCCAGAAACAAGCATGTATCCGGCGTTGAATGCCCAAAAGGAACATGGTTCTGGCGTTCAAACGCCAGTAACAAACAAGGAGATGGCGTCTAACGCCACTCCAGCTTCCACTCCTGGCATTCAAATACCAGTGGGAGATCAGACACATACAAGTGCTGATAACAACCCGTCTAAAAAGGCTTCTCAATCCACATCTGTAGGCAATAAACCTGCAGCAACTAAGGTTGAGGAATACAAAGCCAAAATGCCTTGTCCTCAGAAACTCCGCCAAGCGAAACAGGATAAGCAATTTGCCCGTTTTGCAGACTATCTCAGGACTCTTGAAATAAAGATTCCATTTGCAGAGGCACTTGAGCAAATACCCTCTTATGCTAAGTTCATGAAAGAGATCTTAAGTCATAAGAAGGATTGGAGGGAAACTGAAAAAGTTTACCTCACTGAAGAATGCAGTGCAGTCAT
>NC_029774.3:64693577-64694036 GCF_000817695.3 Arachis duranensis | reverse complement strand
CAGGATTCAAAACCCAGACTCATCAGATGGGTGTTGCTTCTGCAAGAGTTTGATATAGAAATAAGAGACAGAAAAGGGACAGAGAATCAAGTAGCAGATCACCTGTCCCGAATAGAACCAGTAGAAGGGGCGTCCTTCCCTCTCACTGAGATCTCTGAAACCTTTCCGGATGAGCAACTGTTTGCCATCCAGGAAGTGCCATGGTTTGCAGACATTGCAAACTACAAGGCAGTGAGATTCATACCCAAAGAGTACAGTAGGGTGCAATCAAAGAAATTAATCCCAGATGCAAAGTACTATCTTTGGGATGAACCATATCTCTTCAAGAGATGTGCAGACGGAGTAATCCGTAGATGTGTGCCTAAAGAGGAAGCACAGAAGATCCTTTAGCATTGCCATGGATCACAGTATGGAGGACATTTTGGAAGTGAGCGAACAGCCACAAGAGTCCTCCAAAGT
>NC_029774.3:64691670-64693506 GCF_000817695.3 Arachis duranensis | reverse complement strand
AGCAGATTTGGTATCCCTAGAGTACTAATCAGTGATGGGGGCACTCACTTCTGCAATAAATAGCTTTACTCTGTTTTGGTTCGATATGGAGTTAGCCACAAAGTGGCAACCCCATATCATCCACAGACAAATGGGCAAGCTGAAGTCTCTAACAGAGAGCTAAAAAGAATCCTAGAACGGACTGTAATTGCCCAAAGAAAGGATTGGGCAAAGAGCTTAGATGATGCTCTGTGGGCATACAGAACAGCATTTAAGACCCCTATAGGGACCTCTCCATACCAGCTTGTGTATGGAAAGGCATGTCACTTGCCAGTGGAACTGGAACACAAGGCCTACTGGGCAACCAGATTCCTAAACCTTGATGCCAAGTTAGTCGGAGAAAAACGATTGCTCCAGTTAAATGAGCTAGAGGAATTTAGACTCAATGCTTTTGAAAATGCGAAAATTTACAAAGAGAAAGCAAAAAGATGGCATGATAAGAAATTGTCATCCAGAGTCTTTGAGCCAGGACAGAAAGTTCTGCTATTTAATTCAAGGCTCAAATTATTCCCTGGGAAATTAAAATCCCGGTGGAGAGGTCCATATGTAATTACAAGCGTATCACCATATGGATACATAGAACTTCAGGATAGTGACTCTAACAAAAAGTTCATTGTTAATGGACAAAGAGTTAAACACTATCTTGAAGATAATTTCGAGCAAGAATGCTCAAGACTGAGACTTAATTGAAGATCAGTGATTGTCCAGCTAATGACATTAAAGAAGCGCTTGCTGGGAGGCAACCCAGCCATTTACAAAGTTTATTTACTAATTAAATAAATTTTCTTTTCTTTACAGGTTTGAGTCCGAATATCTTCAAAGGTGAAATAGCAATTGGTTGAAGTCACAGAGTTACAGGGAAATTTGGAAGCTCACTGGCGTGAAAAAGCCAGTAAGAAATACTTTGGGCGTTGAACGCCCAAAAGAAGCACCCACTGGGCGTTAAACGCCAGAAAGGAGCATCTTCTGGGCGTTAAACGCCAGAAAGATGCACCTTCTGGGCGTTTAACGCCAGTCTGCTAGCATCCTGGGCGTTCAGAAAAACGCCCAGTGACGAAGGACTTCCTGGCGTTCAACGCCAGGAAGAAGCACCAGATGGGCGTTGAACGCCCAGGAGAAGCAACATGTGGGCGTTAAACGCCCAAAACATGCACCATGTGGGCGTTTAACGCCAGGATGGTGGGAGAAGGTACAATTTCGTTTTTCTTTATAATTTTTCAAATTTTTATGTTTCAATTCATGATTTCTTGCATAAACATATTTCAAATTATCACTTTCAATTCCAAAAGTTTTTATCCTAATTTCTAAAAACCCTGATTTCTAAAAAAGTTTTTATCCTAATTTCTAAAATCCCATGTTGCAAATGTTTTAGATATATCTTAACCCAAAAAAACAAATGGCTTTCCAATCCAATCCATCATCTTTTCAAATTTGTTTTCAAAACTTAATTTTCTTTTTAAAAAATCTTTTTTTTCAAAAATTAAAAATTTCAAATTTATCTTTTAAATTATGATTCATATCTTTTTCTTTTTAAAATTATATCTTTTTCTGATCATATCTTTTAAAATCATATCTTCTATCTAATCTCTTTCTTATTTTTCGAAAATCTCCCACCCCCTCCCTATATATTGTATTCGGCGGCCCCCTCCTCATCATCATCCAACACTTGCTCTCCTTCTATCCCTCTTCTTTCTTCTCTTTTGCTTGAGGACAAGCAAAGCTCTAAGTTTGGTGTGTTTTATCCGTGATCACAAAAACATACCCACTAAAGATCATGGCTCCTAAAGGAAAACAACC
>NC_029774.3:64684246-64688948 GCF_000817695.3 Arachis duranensis | reverse complement strand
TGGAGAAGGTGATGATCCGTGACACTCATCACCTTCCTCAATCCATGAACGTGTGCCTGACAACCACCTCCGTTCTACATCAGACTGAATGAATATCTCTTAGATTCCCCAACAGAATCTTCGTGGTATAAGCTAGATAGATGGCGGCATTCATGAGAATCCGGAAAGTCTAAACCTTGTCTGTGGTATTCCGAGTAGGATTCTGGGATTGAATGACTGTGACGTGCCTCAAACTCCTGAGGGCTGGGCGTTAGTGAGAGACGCAAAAGAATCAATGGATTCTATTCCAACCTGATTGAGAACCGACAGATGATTAGCTGTGCTGTGACAGAGCATAGGAACGTTTTCACTGAGAGGATGGGAAGTAGCCACTGACAACGGTGACACCCTACATAGAGCTTGCCATGGAAGGAGCTTTGCGTGTGTTGAAGGATTTCAAGGAAGAGTTGAAGTTCAAAGGACAAAGCATCTCCAAAACTCCAACATATTCCCCATTACTGCACAACAAGTAACGCTAGTATTCTCTATTATTTCAACTTACAATTTTAAATAGTTTGGCTTCTTACAACTAAATCCAAATAACTTTATTGGCCTCCTGACTAAGATTAATAAAATAAACATTGATTGCTTCAAACCAATAATCTCCGTGGGATCGACCCTTACTCACGTAAGGTATTACTTGGACGACCCAGTGCACTTGCTGGTTAGTTGAGCGAATCACAAATTCGTGCACCACTCAGCAACTACATGCCCTTACACAGCTGTTGCTAGAATTTCAAGAGACTTTGCGAGAAACTCAGACTTCTAACAGGAATGTAGAAGCACAGCTGAGTCAAACTAGGCAGCAATTATCTAAGTAGATAAAAGAAGAGTGTTAGGCTATTCAACTCAGGAGTGGAAAAACATTAAATACCCAACCTCAGAACAACAGGAAATCAGGGAAGAAAAGCTGACAAAAGGTAACCAGACTACAATCCAAGACACCTTTGAGGCCATTGAACGCCCAGAGAGGAATGTCATTGGCGTTCAACGCTAAGAAAGGGGTAGCACTCCTGGCATTGAATGCTTAAGAAGGGACAAAATTCCTAGCATTGAACACTAGGAAAGGGGCAGCAACCCTGGCGTTGAACGCCTAAAAGAGAAAAGTGTTCCTGGCGTTGAACGCCAGGAAAGGGGTAACAAGTGCATTCAACGCCAAAACAGGGAAGGTCAGACAGATGCAAATGCTGATAAGATCCCTCCTAAGCAAGCTACTAACCCCCTTCCATTTTTGTAGGCATTCAACCTTCATCAACTAAGGTTGATGAATATAGGGCCAAGATGCCATATCCTCAGAAGCTCCGTCAAGTGGAAAAAGATAAACAGTTTGCCCACTTTATGGATTATCTCAAGACACTTGAGATCAAGATCCCTTTTGAAGAGGCTTTTGAGCAGATACCTTCTTATGCTAAGTTAATAAAAGACATCTTAAGTCATAAGAAGGATTGGAGAGAAGCAGAAACAGTCATCCTCACTGAAGAATGCAGTGTAGTAATCCAAAAAAGCTTACCAGAGAAACTCAAAGACCCTGGGAGCTTTATGATACCATGCCCCTTAAGGGATGCCTTGATGATCGGATTTTTGGTGGTATAGAATTTCACAATAAATTCTCGTTGCAAGTATAGTGTCTAAACCAACAAAGAATCCTCTCATACAAAAATTTGGTTGTCACAAGTAACAAACCTCTATAAAAATAAACCGAAGTATTCAAACCTCGGGTCGTCTCTCAAAGGAATTACAGGGAAGTGTTCTTATTATTGGTTACGGGACAAGTATTTTGGGGTTTTGAATAGGAAACAAGAAATGTAAATGGCAAAAAAAATAAACTAACAACTAGAAAAGCTCTTAGCAAGGTATGAGAATTAGAAGTCCTATCCTCATTATCATCATTAATTATGATGAGAATTATCCATTGCTCCACTTAGTTAACCTCTAACTATGGAGGAAAGTCAAGTGAAGATAATCAAATCGGATTCACAAGTCCTAGTCAAATCCAAAGGGAAAGACTAGCTTTAGTGACATGCAATTCAATTAGCAACTTCCAATTATCAATCAACAAAGGAGTTTGACAACTCAAGAGTCTCCAATTACTCAACCAAAGCCAAGAGGAGAAAAATCTAACACATAACTAAAAGAAGCATTTCATCAAACACGTAGAAGGCAATAAAGATAAATAACATGAATTGCAAGAATTAAAGGAACTACAACTAATCAAGGTAAAAGATTAACAATAGAAAACTAAACCAAACATAAAAAGACAAGGAAATCATAAATTGCATTGAAAGGGAATTGGAGATCTACATAAGAATTCATAAACTACAACTAACAATACAAGAGAAGTAGAATGTTACAACTACAAGAGAAAAATTAAATATGAAAAAAAGGAAAATTAAAGCAAGAGAGAAGAAGAAGTAGATCTAGATCTAAATCTAATCCTAACTCTAGAGAGAAGAGAGAGCTTCTCTCTCTAGAAACTAACTCTAACTACTTCTAAAACTACTTAATGACTAACTCCCCCTTGACTCCTCTTGATTTTTGCATGAAATAGGCTCAGAAGTGAGTTGGATTTCGGCCTGGGAAGCCCAAAAATCGCCCATAACGGATTCACTTTAAGTGGGTCACGTGCGAGCACCGATGCGTACGCATGGGTGATAAATGATGCAATTGCATATTTGTTATATTAGCTAGTTAGTTTAGTTGGTTTTAGCTTAATCTCACTCATTTTCTCTAAATAAACAAATCCTTTTTTGAGTTTTATCTTCATGCATGAGAATACCAAGGAACATGTGATTCTAGCCAAATTCATGCAAATGATTTAAGGAATGCATATATAAATGAGTATGAATGAATCTCATGAAATTTATTGCATGAATTGGTAAGACTTTGAAGCTATTTCCCTTGTTGATGAGGTGATGAAACAAGAAAGCATGGAAGCAAGAATGATGCAAGCTGGGAAAAAAGAAGTTGGCGTTGCCAACTTGGAGATAGTGGGCGTTGTTCATGGCAACGCCAGGCAACCTTGAAGAACAAAAGTTGGCGTTGCCAACTTGAAGAAAGGGGGCGTTGTTGAAGGCAACGCCAGGCAGCCCTGGAGAAGCAAATTTGGGCGTTGCCAACTCTAGAAGGGCGTTGCCAACGCCAATTTGTGAAGCAAGCTTGGCAGCCTTGGAAGAGCATAAGTTGGCGTTGCCAACTTGGAGAAGAGGGTGCGTTGTTGAAGGCAACGCCAAGGCAGCCCTGGAGAGCAAATGTTGGCGTTGCCAACTTGGAGGAAGGAGTGAGTTGTTATGGGCAACGCACACTAAGCTAGAGGAACTTGGGGCATGGAGGAGCTTGAGCACGTTGCCAACGTGCTACTTCACTGGCGTGTTCCTAGGCAACGCCAAGCAACAAGAATGAAGCCTTGAAGAGGAGCTCGAGGGCGTTGCCAACGCCAGGAACCATTAGCGTGTTTCAAGGCAACGCCAGGAAAGAATGCTTGGCTAGGCACCAAGTTTTGGAGCTCAACCACGTTGCCAACGCCATTATCATTGGCGTGTTTCAAGGCAACACCAGGAAGCAAATATGGAGCCTTGAGGAAGGCTCGAGCACGTTGCCAACGTGCTGAAGAGAAGGAGTGTTCATCAACAACGCCAGGAATGGTTACTTGGCTAGGCACCAAGTCTTGGGTGCCAACCAAGTTGCTAACGCCAATCAAGGCACCATTCACGTTGCTAACGCCAGGGAGGAGCACCATTCACGTTGCTAACGCCAGGGAGGAGCACCATTCACGTTGCTAACGCCAGGGGATAGTGCCAACCACGTTGCTAACGCCAGCTTCTATAGGCGTGTTCAATGGCAACGTGGGAAGTAATATTTAAAGTTAGGAAAAAGCATCGAGCACGTTGCCAACTCAAGAAAGCATTGGCGTGTTTGGCAACAACGCCAGGAAGCTTTGGATGGTGAAAAATTGTGATGCACGTTGCTAACTTGGAATATAGGGGCGTTATCCACAACAACTCCAACAAGGCAGCCTGACCATGTCTACTTCAATGGAAGATATCTTGAGCTACAGAGATCTAAATTGAGTGCTTCCAATTGTGTTGGAAAGCTAACATTCAGAGCTTTTCAACCATATATGATAGTCTATGATGGAGCACAAAATTGAAGCCAAACCAGAGTCATCTTTAGGCCCTAAAAACAAGAACATGAAGTGAAATTCAAGAAGGCTAGAGATGAGCCCTGGAGGGGGGCACGAGCACGTTGCCAACGTGCTAGCAAGGGGGCATGTTTTGCAACAATGCCAGCCCCAAGTCCCTGCCTTGGGAGGCTAGGCACGGGCACGTTGCCAACTTGGGAGTGAAGGTGCGTTTTTGGCAACAACTTGGCAGCTTGACCTTACCTTCTTTGAGGAAGCATAACTTGAGCTAGGAAAGTCCAAATGAGGTGATTCCAGTGGGATTGGAAAATAGACATCAAGAGCTTTCCAATGATGTATAATAGTCTATATTGAAGCAGAAGGTTGACACTCAAATTCTGGGCTACATTTAGCATGAAAATAGAGCCAAGAAGGGGAAAAGCAAGTTGTTAGCAACAACTTGGGCTAGCAACACCCAAGTCTCAAAACTCACTCCAGGAAAACACCAACCACGTTGCCAACGTGCATTAAGCCTGGAGTTATTGC
>NC_029774.3:64681423-64683418 GCF_000817695.3 Arachis duranensis | reverse complement strand
TTTGATGTCATTTAAGTTTCTTGCACTTTAAGTTTCCGTTATTTACTTTCCCTTTATTTCTTTCTTTTAGTTCTTTACACTCTTTGCCATTTAAATTCTTGCAACTATGTTCAAAAATCAAAATGCTTATGAAATCAAAACTATGTTCGCTTGACTAAATCTACCATTTAACTAAAGTTGCTTAATCTACCAATCTCCGTGGGATCGACCTCACTCTTTGTGAGTTTTATTACTCGATACGACCCGGTATACTTGCCGGTTGCACGTGAAATCTCAATTTTACGTATCAAGTTTTTGGCGCCGTTGCCGGGGATTGGAAAGATTGACAATGATTAAGTGAAAGGTGGTTTAGATTAAGCATTTTCTTTGTATTTTTGTTGAGCCCACTAACTGTTTGATACTTTGTTTCACTAACCCCAATTTCACTCTAGTTCTAGAGTGTCTCACTTGTGATTTTGGTTTTGTTCGTGTATGTCAGGAGTCAATAGACTTAATATTGAGGACGAAAGAACCCTCCGAAGGGTAAGGAGAGCAGAAAGAGGAAAGGGAATAGTTGGTGAAGAGGAGTCAGAGGGAGAAGACCAAGTCATGGAGGACGAGATGCACAATCCTCCTAGAGGGGTCAACAACAATGATGGACCACCTAGAAGGGTGTTATCTTCTTACACCATCCCTGATCCAAGACATTGTGGGAGTAGTATTGCTACACCAAATGTTCATGCTCATAACTTTGAGTTGAAACCTCAGCTCATCACTTTGGTACAGAACAATTGCTCTTATGGAGGGGGACCTCTTGAAGACCCGAATCAACATCTCTCTGTTTTTCTGAGGATATGCAATACAGTGAAGACAAATGGAGTGCATCCAGATGTCTACAAACTGCTACTATTTCCATTCTCTTTGAGGGACAAGGCCACTCAATGGCTAGAGTCATTCCCCAAGGAAAGCCTCAACAATTGGAATGACGTGATGGGCAGATTTCTAGCAAAGTTCTACCCTCCTCAAAGAATCATCAAGTTGAAGACAGAGGTTTAAACTTTCAGGCAAATGGAAGGGGAGTCATTTTATGAAGCCTGGGAAAGATATAAGGCACTAATGAGAAGATGTCCCCCTGACATGTTTAGTGATTGGGTTAAGCTCCAAAACTTCTATGAAGGCTTAAGCTTCGAAGCAAGGAAGGGACTAGATTACTCATCAGGAGGATCACTCAACATGATGAAAACTGTTGAGGAGGCTCAAGACCTCATTGAGATTGTGGCAAACAATCAATATTATTACTCATCAGAGAGGCAACACAATCCGACCCCAAAGAAAGGTGTAATGGAGCTTGAAGGTGTTGATGCTATCTTGGCACAAAATAAGTTAATGCACCAACAAATCCAACAACAAATGGAGATGATAACAAAGAGAATGGATGGTTTCCAACTAGCATCAGTGAACACAACAAATCAATCATCACTTGAATGGGGCCAAGGTGAAGGGACCACTGTTGAACAACCACAAGAACAAGTCCAGTACATGCAGAATACTTCAAATTCTCAGGATGAATTCCATGGCGATACATATAACCCATCTTGGAAAAATCATCCCAATCTTAAGTGGGGTGAAAATCATTGGCAAAAGAATAGCAACCACAATCAAACCCGGAACACAAATAATCAAAATCACCATGCCAGCAACACTAACCAATATAGAAAAACACAAAACACATATCAACCACCCCATCATAATTCACAAACTCACCAAAATAACTTCTCTGCACCATCATCCAACTCACAAAATTTCCACACTAATCCACCCAACAACTTCCAACAACAATCAACCCCCATCATACCCCCAATTGACCATCATGAAACTAGAATCTCAAGTCTTGAAGCAACCTTGCAAGCACTTGCTCAAACCACTCAAGCCTTGGCTAAGGGACACAAGGAACATGAGGTCATCATGAAGAATATTGAGAGACAAGTGGGACAATTAGCCAAACAAGCCGAGAGA
>NC_029774.3:64675582-64677066 GCF_000817695.3 Arachis duranensis | reverse complement strand
AAAATTTCAAGAAAAGGTATAGAGGTTGATAAGGCAAAAGTAGAAATTATAGAAAAACTTCCTTTGCCAACTAGTGTGAAAGCCGTTAGAAGTTTCTTAGGACATGTTGGTTTCTATAGGAGATTCATCAAAGATTTTTCCAAAATAGCAAAGCCACTAAGCAATTTGTTGGTGGTGGACAATCCTTTTATCTTTGATGATGAATGCAAATATGCTTTTGAAACTCTAAAGGCTAAGCTCACCACAGCACCAATCATCACACCCCCAAGTTGGGGACTACCTTTTGAACTCATGTGTGATGCAAGTAACCTTGCAATTGGTGCTGTGTTGGGGCAGAGGAAGGAAAAGAAGCTTCATGTTATCTACTATGCAAGTAAGGTATTGAATGAAACTCAAAGAAACTACACCACAACAGAGAAAGAGTTACTAGCCGTGGTATATGCTTTTGATAAGTTTAAACAATATTTGATTGGATCTAAAGTCTTAGTGTATACTGACCATGCTGCTATTAAGTATCTTATGTCAAAACAGGATGCCAAACCAAGGCTAATCAGATGGGTGCTACTCCTACAAGAGTTTGACATTGAGATCAAAGATAGAAAGGGCAGTGAGAATCAAGTTGCTGATCACTTATCAAGGGTACCACAAGATGCATACCAAGATAACCTTCCATCAATAAATGAAGAGTTTCCAGATGAACACCTCTTGCACATTCAACATGTCCCTTGGTTTGCAGACATGGCCAACTACAAGGCGGGAAGAATCATTCCACAAGAGTACACAAAACAACAAGTTAAGAAGCTGCTACATGAGGCTAGGTTCTTCTTCTAGGATGAACCATTCTTGTTCAAAAGATGCCCAGACGGAATGATAAGAAGATGTGTGCCAGAAAATGAGATGAAGGACATACTATGGCATTGTCACAACTCTAATTATGGTGGTCATTTTGGAGCCGAAAGAACGGCTGCAAAGGTCTTTCAAAGTGGCTTCTATTGGCCCTCAATCTTCAAGGATGCTAGAGAGTTTGTGAGCCATTGCAATGAATGTCAAAGAACAGGGGGTTTGTCAAAGAAAAATGAGATGCCCCAGAAGTTCATTTTGGAAGTGGAACTCTTTGATCTATGGGGAATAGATTTCATGGGACCTTTTCCTCCATCCTACACATTCAAATACATCTTGGTAGCAGTAGAGTATGTCTCCAAATGGGTAGAAGCAATAGCCACCACCACATGTGATACCAACGTGGTCTTGCAATTCCTCAAGAAGAACATCTTCACAAGATTTGGAGTACCCAAAGGACTTATAAGTGATGGGGGAAGCCACTTTTGCAACAAGCAACTAAATTCTTTACTCCACAAATATGGTGTTACTCACAAAGTGGCCACACCATATCACCCTCAAACCAATGGGCAAGCTGAACTTGCCAACAGAGAGCTAAAAAGGATCTTGGAGAAAACTGTGGGAACAACAAGAAAGGATTGGGT
>NC_029774.3:64668611-64673232 GCF_000817695.3 Arachis duranensis | reverse complement strand
GAAGAATTTGGAGAAACTGATTTGGTCTCTATTGGAAAGCCTCTCACCCGAGAAAGGTTGGAGTTTATCACCACAACCCAATTGGAAAGGCAACCTTTAGCAAGAAGGAAGAAAAGGAAAGAAGCAAGACAAGAGGAGGAGCCTCAAGAAATGGAAGAACCTCAGGCCTTGAACATGAACCAACTCCAAGCCGCCTTGGAAGGAATTTCTGGGCAATATTCACAAATTCAAAGAAGCCAAGAGGAACAAGCTCAGCAACAAAGGGACCTTTGGCAGTTGATGGACCAACAAAGAGGGGTCCAAGTTCAATGGATGAACCAACAAAATGAATACCAAGCACACATGATGGAATTACAACAAGAACAATATGCCAAGATGCAGGAAGCCATCAACAATTCAACTATGGAACATGAAAAAGCCATGGAGAAAGTAATACAAGAACAAGCTCAACTAAGGAAAGAGCAAGCTCAGCAAAGAGAGCTTCTCCATAGGTTAGATGCTAGACATGATGCATTTCACAAAGACTTTAATGAAAGCAGAATGTTTAGGGAAGCCAGGCATAAGGACAGACTTGATTATGATATATGCACCCAAGAAAAGCTCAGTTACCTCTGCTCCACACCCCCATTACTCAACCCACTAATTAAAACCTTTAATGAAGCTCGCAAAATATTTGAAGAGCAGGAACTTGCAAGGGTGAGATTTAATCAACAAAGGCTAAATGAGACAATGATAAGCTCAGGAGTGTGGCAAAGAGAAGAGGGGGATGCAACAACAAAGCAACAAGGAGAACGGAGAAGTAAAAAGAAAGAAGATCCAAAGGGGGATTCAACAACAAAACAACAAGGAGAACTAAGAAGGAAAAAGAAAGAAGATCCAAAGGGAGACTCAACAACAAAACAACAAGGAGAGCTGAGAAAGAAAAAGAAAGAAGATCCAAAAGGGAAAGGAAAGCAAGGAGAATCAAGCAAGGGAAAAGGGACATGAAGACTAAAGGTGGTGAAGTTCCTTTGTTTTTCTTTATGTTTTATTAAATAAAGAAGATGTATGTCTGAAATATGGTATACCTTCTAAGATGCATTTTTTTTTCTTTTTAAAGCATTATCTTTTATGTTGCCCATTCCATGCATCACTACTCACAAGTTTGGAATGGTTGCTTGTCTTAAGTACTTTTACTTGTCAATGGAATAAAAGATGTAGTTTGAGCAAGAACAGAGAGAATTCTAGCTTAAAAAGAATCATGTTATCCCATAAGAAAGGTGCTAGTATATATACATTTATTGTGAAAGAATCAATGTTCAAGAAATTCAAAAGAATGCTTGCTAATACAAGACTAGTTCGGTTAAGGATCACAAAAGACTTTATCAGTAAAAGCACAAATAACCTTGACAATAAAGAAAACACAAAACAAAGAATGAAAGGCTAGGCATCAATGACAAAATTTGGATATGTGTCTGTGGTGATTGATGTTAAGAGACATACTTGGGCCAGTAAATCCGAGGGGTGCTTCATCACCCAATAACTTGAGTTAACTAACTCGGGATTATCGATTGAAAACCCACAATCAAGAGTAGCTCTATAACAGAACATTTAGCAACCCAAAGAGGTGCTGGACACCACTATCCAAACAAAATTTCAATGTTATATGCCTGTGATTGAATGTGTTAAGGAGAGAGGCTTGAGTTAGTAAATCTTTAAGAGTGTCTCAACACTTAACAACTTGAACCAACTGGTTTGGGATTGTTGATTGAAAACTTATGCTAAAGAGCCGCCTTAAGACAAGATTTCGAGCTCATTGGAAATGAAAAAAAAGGGGGAATATAAAAAAGAAGAGAAGCATCAAGGAAAGAATGGTTCAAGGGTCATGTGCTAAGGTATAGAAGAAGTCTAGTGAAGTCAACCAATTTAGTTTTGAAGCAAGCATTTTAATTGAAAAAGTTGAATAGTTGTGTTCAATTACAATAAATTAATGATCACACAAGTGAGGATGACATGCTCAATGAAAAATTACTCTCTGGTAGAACATTCAAGTCTTACATCTTAGATTCTTATGACAAAGTCTTTTATCTTTTGCTTGAGGACAAGCAACGTTTTAAGTTTGGTGTTGTGATGCAATTGCATATTTGTTATATTAGCTAGTTAGTTTAGTTGGTTTTAGCTTAATCTCACTCATTTTATCTAAATAAACAAATCCTTTTTTGAGTTTTATCTTCATGCATGAGAATACCAAGGAACATGTGATTCTAGCCAAATTCATGCAAATGATTTAAGGAATGCATATATAAATGAGTATGAATGAATCTCATGAAATTTATTGCATGAATTGGTAAGACTTTGAAGCTATTTCCCTTGTTGATGATAGGTGATGAAACAAGAAAGCATGGAAGCAAGAATGATGCAAGCTGGGAAAGAAGAAGTTGGCGTTGCCAACTTGGAGATAGTGGGCGTTGTTCATGGCAACGCCAGGCAACCTTGAAGAACAAAAGTTGGCGTTGCCAACTTGAAGAAAGGGGGCGTTGTTGAAGGCAACGCCAGGCAGCCCTGGAGAAGCAAATTTGGGCGTTGCCAACTCTAGAAGGGCGTTGCCAACGCCAATTTGTGAAGCAAGCTTGGCAGCCTTGGAAGAGCATAAGTTGGCGTTGCCAACTTGGAGAAGAGGGTGCGTTGTTGAAGCAAGCTTGGCAGCCTTGGAAGAGCATAAGTGGCATTGCCAACTTGGAGAAGAGGGTGCGTTGTTGAAGCAAGCTTGGCAGCCTTGGAAGAGCATAAGTGGCATTGCCAACTTGGAGAAGAGGGTGCGTTGTTGAAGGCAACGCCAAGGCAGCCCTGGAGAGCAAATGTTGGCGTTGCCAACTTGGAGGAAGAAGTGAGTTGTTATGGGCAACGCACACTAAGCTAGAGGAACTTGGGCCATGGAGGAGCTTGAGCACGTTGCCAACGTGCTACTTCACTGGCGTGTTCCTAGGCAACGCCAAGCAACAAGAATGAAGCCTTGAAGAGGAGCTCGAGGGCGTTGCCAACGCCAGGAACCATTAGCGTGTTTCAAGGCAACGCCAGGAAAGAATGCTTGGCTAGGCACCAAGTTTTGGAGCTCAACCACGTTGCCAACGCCATTATCATTGGCGTGTTTCAAGGCAACGCCAGGAAGCAAATATGGAGCCTTGAGGAAGGCTCGAGCACGTTGCCAACGTGCTGAAGAGAAGGAGTGTTCATCAACAACGCCAGGAATGGTTACTTGGCTAGGCACCAAGTCTTGGGTGCCAACCAAGTTGCTAACGCCAATCAAGGCACCATTCACATTGCTAACGCCAGGGAGGAGTGCCATTCACGTTGCTAACGCCAGGGAGGAGCACCATTCACGTTGCTAACGCCAGGGGATAGTGCCAACCACGTTGCCAACGCCAGCTTCTATAGGCGTGTTCAATGGCAACGTGGGAAGTAATATTTGAAGTTAGGAAAAAGCATCGAGCATGTTGCCAACTCAAGAAAGCATTGGCATGTTTGGCAACAACGCCAGGAAGCTTTGGATGGTGAAAAATTGTGATGCACGTTGCTAACTTGGAATATAGGGGCGTTATCCACAACAACTCCAACAAGGCAGCCTGACCATGTCCACTTCAATGGAAGATATCTTGAGCTACAGAAATCCAAATTGAGTGCTTCCAGTTGCGTTGGAAAGCTAACATTCAGAGCTTTTCAACCATATATGATAGTCTATGGTGGAGCACAAAATTGAAGCCAAACCAGAGTCATATTTAGGCCCTAAAAACAAGAACATGAAGTGAAATTCAAGAAGGCTAGAGATGAGCCCTGGAGGGGGGCACGAGCACGTTGCCAACGTGCTAGCAAGGGTGCGTTTTTGGCAACAACGCCAGCCTCATTTCCCTGCTTTTGGGAGGCTAGGCACGGGCACGTTGCTAACTTGGCAAAATGGGTGCGTTTTTGGCAACAACTTGGCAGCTTGACCTTACCTTCTTTGAGGAAGCATAACTTGAGCTAGGAAAGTCCAAATGAGGTGATTCCAGTGGCATTGGAAAATAGACATCAAGAGCTTTCCAATGATGTATAAGAGTTCATATTGAAGCAGAAGGTTGACACTCAAATTCTGGGCTACATTTAGCATGAAAGTAGAGCCAAGAAGAGGAAAAGCAAGTTGTTAGCAACAACTTGGGCTAGCAACGCCCAAGTCTCAAACTCACTTCCAGGAAATTGTGATGCACGTTGCCAACGTGCATTAAGACCAACACGTTGCCAACGTGCATTAAGGCCAGCGTTATTAACAAAAACGCCAAGCCAATGGGCCAGAAGCATGATGAATGAACTCTTCCTTTCCAAGTCTAGCAACACTTCTTCCAATTGAGCCAAGAATTCAACAAAGAGAAGCCCATATTGCTAACCCAATTCAAGATCTTTGAAAGAGTTTTGGGAGTAGTATAAATAGAAGAGATTGGTGTACTTGTAGGGAACTTTGGTACACTTTTTGACACTTAGAACTTTTTCATACTTGGAGGACTTTTACTTGTTAGCACTTCCGGGAGGATACCCAGAGAGCACTTTTGGGTTCTTCTTGGAACTTCTCTTCTTCATTTCTTAAGCTTTAAGCATTTCATTATTCTTCTTC
>NC_029774.3:64601668-64667755 GCF_000817695.3 Arachis duranensis | reverse complement strand
TTTTATCAAGCTTTTCACCCACTTATTCATAGGATTTGCATGATTTTACAATTCCTTCCTAATTTAGTTCTATGATTGAAAACATGCTTCTTTGGTCTTAATTTAGCTAATCTTAATCCTCTCTTATTACCATTCGATGCCTTGATCTGTGTGTTAAGTGTTTCAAGCTTCATAGGGCAGGAATGGCTTAGAGAATGAAGAGGAAGTGTGCAAAGATGGAAGGAATACAAGGAATTGAGGAGATGACCAGCGAAAAGTCACGCGGTCGCATGGCTCATGCGACCGCGCGAAATGGAAGAAATCAGAGTGACGCGTTCGCGTGCCTGACGCGACCGCGCGGATTGGAAGCTGCACGAACGACACGAAAGTGTGGACGACGCGCACACGTGGTACGAGAATTGCTAAGTGACGCGAACGCGTTGACGACGCGGACGCGTGACGTGCGCGATCTGCAGAATTACAAAAGTTGCTGTCAGAGATTCTGGGCCGCATTTCAACCCAGTTTTCGGTCCAGAAACACAGATTAAAGTCAGAGAACATGTAGAGATTCAACATGCTTTCATAACTCACAATTTTAGGTTTTAGATGTAGTTTCTAGAGAGAGAGGTTCTCTCCTCTCTCTTAGGATTTAGGATTTTAGGATTTCTATTAGTTTAGTTCAATTCATCTTCATTCCAGGTTCTATGTTCCTTCAATATTTATTTTCTACTTTTATGTACTCTAATACTTTTATTTGTATTTGAATTATATTGCCCAATTGGCTTATGAACCTTTCCATGTTATGACTTGAATTTATGTTTAGACGTAATTTGATATGTGTCAGATTTATGATTGCTTTATTTACATGAATGCTTTTAATTTAATTTAGAATTTTCCCTTTTGGCTTCGGTTAAATAATTGGTGACGCTTGAGTTATCAAACTCAAGGTGTTGACTGAAAATTAGAATTCTTCAAGAATTAATTCGAGATCCAATAACTCTAACTTTTCCCAAGGAAAGACTGGAATTTGAGGATTCGAATTAATTCATCCACTTAACTTACCTTCATAGTTAGAGGTTAACATAGTGGGAGAAAAATCCAATTCTCATCACAATTGATAAGGATAACTGGGATAGGACTTTCAATTTCTCATACCTTGTCAAGAGTTTATTTTACAGTTATTTATTTATTTTGCTTGTCATTTATCATACTCGTTCTTCATTCTTAAAACCCCCAATTTACAAAACTCATAACCAATAATAAGAACATATCTCCGTGCAATTCCTTGAGAAGACGACCCGAGGTTTAAATACTCGGTTATCAATTTTAAAGGGGTTTGTTACTTGTAACAACCAAAACGTTTGTAAGAAAGGTTGATTGCTTGGTTTAGTAACTATACTTACAACGAGAGTTTACTATAACTTCTGAACCATCAATCTTCAGTTCTTCAATGGGTCATGCGTACGCGTCGATGGCAATTTCATTCCACGCGTATGCGTCATGTACGCATACGCGTTGCCATGCGACTCCAATTCCATGGGTGCACGTCTGCTACGCATGCGTGTCGATGAATGCATCCCAAATTCATGATTTTCCCTGATTTCTCCACTTTGCATGCTTTTCTCTTCGCTCCTTTGATCCATTCCTAGCCTTTTCAACCTGAATTCACAAACAAACACATCAAGGCATCTAGTGGAATCAAAGGTGAATTAAAATTAATCAATTAAAGGCCTAAAAAGCATGTTTTCACACTTAAGCACAAATTAGGAAGTAATCATGAAACCATGCTATTTCATTGGATAAATGTGGGAAAGGTGGAAGAAATCCTCCTAAATTGAGCACAAAATATACCACGAAATAGTGATGCATCAAATCTCGCCACACTTAAACCTAGCATGTCCTCATGCTTAACCAAGAAGGAAACAAAGGGTATATCATTTATTCTATGCATACTAACTAGATGCAACCTACCTAAATGCAATCTATCTAAATGAATGCAACTACTTGGTCAAGATAAATCAATCCCCAAGGAAACCAATATAAGCATAAGGGCCAAGGGTATTAACAACCAAGCCAAACCACAACTGAATTGAGCTATTAAAGATTTTTGCAAACTTGCAAGAAAAGTGTTGATTCTATGTGAAAACATGTAATTGAGCATTGAACCCTCACCGGACGTGTATCCGCTCTATTCGCTCAAGTGTATAGGGTCGATACACTCAATTCTCCCCTAATCATGCTTTCCATGATTTGTTTTTCATCTAACAATCAACAATTATTCTATGCATGCATACAAATATCATGAGGTCTTTTCCATATGTTGTAATGGGGCTAGGGTCAAGGTAGGATGCATATGGTCAAGTGGACTAGAAGTTGAATCTTTGATTAACTTAAACTTCCCACCTAACCTATATAGCAACCTATACAAGTTCAAAGCTAACCTAACTACCCATTCTTCACTTTTTCACATACTCATGCATTCTTTTCTTGATCCTAACTCATATGCATTGATTGTTATTGAGCTTCACTTTGGGGCATTTTCCCCATTCTTATTACTTTTCTTTTTCTTTCTTTTTCTATTTTTTTGTGTATATTTTTTTCTTTTTATTTTCTCATTCATTTTTTTTGCAATAAAGGATATACAAAAGTATCAATGCATTTGGCTTTCTATTTAATTAAAACATGAGCATGTACCCAATTCCCAATATTTTCAACAAAACTACACACACACACCTTTTCCCAACCAATGTCCCAAGTTTCCCCACACTTGAATGATACACACTCACTAGCCTAAGTTAATCAAAGATCCAAATTAAGGACATTTATTGTTTTCCGCTTTAAGGCTTGTAATATGCTAAAATTATGAACAAGTGGCTTAATCGTAGGCTCAAAGTTGGCTAACAATGGAGGATAAAAGGTAAGGCTATTTGGGTAAGTGAAATATTTGAAATGGTGGCCTCAATCATACAAATTCATGTACACATAGAATAATAGACATAAAGAATCAGACAAATCAAAGATTACAATCATAGAAAGAGAATAATGCACACAAGAATGGAAATAAGTGGTTATAAGATGTAACCACACAATTAGGCTCAAAACTCACAAGCTTGTGTTCTTAGCTCACAACATGTT
Organism: Arachis duranensis; assembly: GCF_000817695.3. Taxonomy (NCBI): domain Eukaryota; kingdom Viridiplantae; phylum Streptophyta; class Magnoliopsida; order Fabales; family Fabaceae; genus Arachis; species Arachis duranensis. The sequence goes on along the minus strand of NC_029774.3, from coordinate 64,664,641 downwards.
CCACAAGATATAATTCAAGGAAGTTCAATGAAAAATTTTCACTCAAATCAATTGGGATGCCAATGCCCTATAGAATAAATCTTTGGAAAATATCATGATTTTGACTAAGCTTATTATGTACATATATGAAAAATAAGAAAATGTAACTACAAATCCTAAAATGAAATGTAAAAGTGTTGGAGTTAGAAATTTGTCACCCAAAAATGCCGACAGGTCGGACGACCTCCCGACACTTAAAAGTTTGCACCGTCCTAGGTGCATCCAAAGATGATCAAGGGGGTACGGTGACTCTCCGAGTTGCTACCTTTAGCTGGTAGGTCAACCAGTGCTACGTGTTCTTTCTTCCGCTTCCATTTTTGCTTATAATGACTCATCCTGAAATTAGAAGGCAGGATAGTAAGAAAAGTAAATGTAAAATCAAGGAAGCATACATTGTTGGGTGAGGTAAAAATCGCTAGAATTGAATGAGTGAAGTAGTGTGACATTAAGGAAACAAGTGTGTGAGTCCTAAAATGCATGCGATCTAAAACACACTCTAGTATAAAAAGCTTTGTCACAATTTATATAAAAGAAGAATGCACTTAACTCATACTAGTGTGCTTGAAATTCTCTAAACTTGTAGGTGTAGACAACCAGACAAGCGATAAAGAAGCATGAAAGCATTCAAGTAAATATATAACATAAGGATGCATATGATCAAGAAGCACAATACATTAAGATAAATGCACAACACCCATCAAGAAATTGCCTAATCAAAGAAAAGAATTCAAATCACATAGTGGCCAAATCATGCAATTCAAAAGAATTAACACGCTTGAAGGCAATGTAGCATGTACTTGGTATTCACAAAATGAGGCACGAAGAACTCAAAACTAAGTAACAATTTATAATCTCAACCATGAGATCCAACAATGAATAACAAAGACAATTATGCTAAAGTAGCACTCAGTTAATAATAAGCAGCAATATACAGCAACAAAACTAATAGTCCAACACTTATAATGAAAAAGCGAAAATGAAATGAAAATTGAACTAACTAACTAACTAATTAACTAATCAACTAAAAGAAATAATGTTAGATGGTGTTTGGTAGTGTTGGATGATGGGTAAGAGGTGGAAAGGAAAGAGAAGAAGAGAGAAGAAGAAAGGAAATGGAAAGAAGAAAGGAAAAGAAGACGATGAAAGAAGGCTGTCCACGCGTACATGTGGAGTGACGCATGCGCGTGGGTGGGCAAAATGGCAGCGGCGCGTACGCGTGGGTCACGCGTACACATTCCTGGTAAATCAGAGAGTCGACGCGTGCGCGCCCCTCACACTTACGCGTGGGTTGGTTTTCGCGAAAGACACAAAGCGTGCACAAAGTAAGAATAACTCTCTGGTTTTTGCGTGGGAGGTGAAACGTCTGGATCCACGCGTACATGTGGGAGACGCGTGCACGTGGATGTTCGAAAATACTTGGAACACGCGTACACGTGGGTGACACGTATGCGTGAATTGGTGCTCTGCTTTTCAAAATTTTTCCAAGTTCTTGCACCAAACCAAGCATTTCAAACCTCCAAACAGCTACCAAAACACCATAAAACCTTATTTAACATCCTACTCTACCAAATGCACTCAAGAAACTCAACAAAACATGAAATTAAACTAATTTTACCAATATTTACAAAAGAGAAAAATAAAAAGAATTTACCATGGTGGGGTGTCTGATGCACCACTATTTCGTGGTACATCTTGTGCTTAATTGAGTAGATTTCATCCACTAATCTCACATTTATTCATGTAAATTGCATGTTTTACAGTTTTCTTCCTGATTTTGTGCTATGATTGAAAACATGTTTCTTTGGTCTTAATGTAGCTAATTTTAATCCTCTCTCATTAACATTTGATGCCTTGATATGTGTGTTAAGTGTTTTTAAAAATTACAGGGCAGGAATGGCGTAGAGGATGGAAAGGAAGCATGCAAAAGTGGAAGGAATACAAGAAGCTGAAGGAGCTGTAAAGCTATCAACATTGACCTCTTCGCACTCAATCGATCATAACTTGAGTTATAGAGGTCCAAATGAGATGGTCTCAGTTGCGTTGAAAAGCTAATGTGCGGGGCTTCGAAATGATATATAATTTCACATAGTGGCCATGCAGCTAGCGACGCGCACGCGTACTTGACGCGCATGCGCACATTGGCGAAAAGTCCATCGGCGCCATGCCCACCTGGCGCGTACGCGCGACAAGCCCGACGTACTGCGACTGCAGAAATCGCTGAGGGCGATTTCTGGGCTGTTTTTGACCCAGTTTTCGGCCAAGAAAACACATATTAGAGGCTGCAGAGTGGGAGAATCATTCATTCATCATTCACTTCTCATTATTCACATTAAATTTTAGGTTTTAGATGTAGTTTTCTAGAGAGAGGCTCTCTCATCTCTCTAGGTTTTAGGATTCCTAATTTTATGCTTTTGAGTTGGATATTACAAAGAGTTACTACCTCTGTGAAGTTTTTATCATTCTAGTTTGTTTTCTATTTCCTTACTCTTTTATTTCCTATTTGATTCCATTAATTCTTGATTATTTTCAATTGAGTTTAATTACCATGTCAATGGATTAGGCTTTAACTTGACTTTGGAGTTGATTAATATTTGAGACCTTTGAGTTGGAATACTCAAGAGTTAATTGGTAATTGGAAGTTGTTGGCCAACTTTCTATTTACTAACACTAACCCTTCCCAAGGAAAATAATTATTTTCTTGTGAATAGAAGTTGGCTCTCAACTTGACTTTCCTTTATTCAATGAAGGATAACCAAGTAGAACAACAACCTATTACTAATTACTCTTGGGAAATCCAACAAGGATAGAACTTCAGATTAATCTTCTCCTAGTCAAGGCTTTCTATTTCAATTACATAAAACCTCTTGTTAATTTTCATTACTTTAATTTATAATCTTTTATGTGCCCATTGCCCAAACTCCAAATTTCTTAGAAAACTCACAACCAATAATAAGAACAATTCCCTGCAATTCCTTGAGAGACGACCCGAGGTTTGAATACTTCGGTTTATTTTTATTGGGTTTGTTACTTGTGACAACCAAGTTTTTGTACAAAAGGATTCTTTGCTGGTTTAGAAGCTATACTTTCAAGGAGACTTTATTTGTGAAATTCTAGACCACACAAAAGTCCGTTCATCATGTCTCCCACCTAGCACTTTTGTTTATTGTCCTTAAGTTGGACTTATGGGGAGCTCTTCCTCAATGTGGCTTGTGCTTGAATCCATCCTTGAACATCCACCAATGCTTGGACTTCCAATAAGCTCTATTCCTCAAAATTAATGCCTCCAAGCTTTGATGGAGTTTCTCACAAGCTAAAGGCTCCCAAAAGTGATCCTCATGTATTCCCGGATCCCATATCTTGTTTTTACACCATCTTCAAATTGATCATCATTATTCCATTTGGGTGGCAAGCGAGATGAATTCTTATTGAAGGAACCAAACATCTTTCTAGACCCACCTAATTGAGCACCAGTCCAACCATTGCATCTAATCCTTGAAGTATCAACCATAATGAGTCTTGATTTGCAATGTCAACCATAAAACATCCTCCTCTTATGCTTCATCCCACAAAGTTCCTTAAGTTGACCATCCGTTTCAAGCAAGCCATATTTGAGTAGGACAATAAAGCTAATAGAAATGAGTTTTACCCACTCAAATGAAGGATTAGATGACAACCTAGGTCAAGAAGCTTCCAAGGATCGTGACAAAGTGTGTTCAACTCCCGTCCTTCTTTTTCTAAGGACTTCCACCTCCTCACAAGATTTCTCAATTTCAATCCTTTGCTCATCAAATATATCCAACTCTTTTCCCTTACTCAAATAATAAATGGGAGGATGAGAGAAATTTACCGCCATTTTGATGATCGAATTTTTGGTGGTATAGAATTTTACAATAAATTCTTGTTGCAAGTATTGTTTCTAAACCAACAAAGAATCTTTTCATGCAAAAATTTGGTTGTCACAAGTAACAAACCCCTATAAAAATAAACCGAAGTATTCAAACCTCGGGTCGTCTCTCAAAGGAATTGCAAGGAAGTGATCTTGTTATTGGTTACGGGACAAGTATTTTGGGGTTTTGAATAGGAAACAAGAAATCTAAATGGAAAAAGAAATAAACTAACAACTAGAAAAGCTCTTGGCAAGGTATGAGAATTAGAAGTCCTATCCTCATTATCATCATCAATTGTGATGAGAATTATCCATTGCTCCACTTAGTTAACCTCTAACTATGGAGGAAAGTCAAGTGAAGATAATCAAATTGGATTCACAAGTCCTAGTCAAATCTAAAGGGAAAGACTAGCTTTAGTGACATGCAATTCAATTAGCAACTTCCAATTATCAATCAACAAAGGAGTTTGATAACTCAAGAGTCTCCAATTACTCAACCAAAGCCAAGAGGAGAAAAATCTAACTCATAACTAAAAGAAGCATTTCATCAAACACATAGAAGACAATAAAGGTAAACATGAATTGCAAGAATTAAGGAACTACAACTAATCAAGGCAAGAGATTAACAATAGAAAACTAAACCAAACATAAAAAGACAAGGAAATCATAAAGAAAAATGGAGATCTCCATAAGAATTCATAAACTACAACTAACAATACAAGAGAAGTAGATGCTACAACTACAAGAGAATAATTAAAGATGAAAAAAAAGGAAAATTAAAGCAAGAGAGAAGAAGAAGTAGATCTAGATCTAAACCTAATCCTAATTCTAGAGAGAAGAGAGAGCTTCTCTCTCTAGAAACTAACTCTAACTACTTCTAAAACTACTTAATGACTAACTCCCCCCTTGACTCTTCTTGATTTCTGCATGAAATAGGCTCAGAAATGAGTTGGATTTGGGCCTGGGAAGCCCAAAAACCCCTCCCCCAGCGGATTCACTTTAAGTGGGTCACGTGCAAGCACCGACGTGTACCCATGCTTCTGAGCCTATTTGATGTGTGAAAATTATATTTCCATAAAAAACTAACTAGCAAGTGAACCGGGTCGCATCAAGTAGTAAAACTCACAAAAGTGAGGTCGATCCCACAGGAATTGATGGATTAAGCAACTTTAGTATGGTGATGAATTTAGTTAAGTTGATAGTTGATGAGTTAAGTGGAATTTGATCAAACAGAATGTAAATCACTGGGAATCTAAATTGCAGAATGTAAATCAACTGAAACTTAAATGGCAAGGAAGATAAATTGCTGAAACTTAAAGTGCAAGAAACTGTAAGAGCTGAAACTTAAATTGTAAAAAATGTAAATAACTAAATCTTAGAGTGCAGGAAAGTAAAATTGCTGAATCTAAATTGCAAGGAAACTTTAATTGCATGAATTATAAAGGGAATTGGGTGCAGGGATTCAAACAGTAAGACAAATCAAGTAAGAAATGAAATTAGAGAGGTTTAAAATGAAGAAAATTAGTGAAAGTGATTCATCAGGGATCGGAGATATTCTAATCCTTCATGAATCAATTGGGTCTCAACTCCTTCCTCAATCATTTAAATAGATCTATGGCAGATTCAAATTAATTAGATCCTAATTTCTTGGCAATCCAATCTCTCTAATCACAATCAATCTTTCCAATTCCTTGATCTAATTGTCATGAGAAGAGGTTAAGTGCAATTCTCTCATCCATAAGCCACACTAACTCTCATGATCTGAATTCCTCCCGAATAATGTTGATCACGAGAGTAGTGAAGGATAGAGCTCTAATTCTAATACAAGTAATTCCCCTTCCGAGGCTCACACAAGCGTTCAATTGAATTCAACCCCCTTCCGGAGTGCAGAATTCTAAATCAAACCAGAAGATATCCAATAGCTACAAAAATGAACTGAGAAGAAGAAAAATTTCATTGATTTATTTGAATTACAATAGAGCTCCTCCCCCTAATGAATTTGAGGTTTAGTTCATCATTGCTCAAGCAAAACAAAAAATTAAAAAGCTGCAGAGAGAAATACAGAAGAAAATACAAAAGGAAATGAATTTCGATCTGTAACTAACTACACAGCTCAAATTCCTACTCACTAGCTCTCCTATCCGAACTCAAATTTTCTTCCATTTATACACTTTCCAAATTGGTCTTTAAGTCCTTGGATTGGGCCTTTGTTGAAGCAAGCGAGAGTGGGTCTATGTGATATTGAAGAGGGGTAATTAACAATTCACATTTTGAATTGCATGGGTGCTCAATTAAACAGGTGCTGGTGTCAACGTTAGCCTCAACATTTGCAAGCAAACGTTGGCTTGAGAAAGGATTTCCAAAGGGCTGGGCATTGGCGCCAACGTTGGACTCAACGTTGAACCACTAACATTTTTCCACCCACGCGTGCACATAGTTTACGTGTATGCATTAAAACAGAATTTTGTGCGTATGTGTCGCTCACGCGTTGGCGTGTCTGGCCAAGATATGCATCCACGCGTAAGCGTCGTATACGCGTGCGCGTCGATTGCAATTTTTCAAATCAAATTTTGGGTGGCTCATCGCGGACGTTGGAGGCAACGTTTAAGGCAGCGTTGGTCCTCCAACATTCGTTCAGTCACGCATACGTGTGACCCACGCGTATGCGTCGATAGTCATTTTCACCATTCTACGCGTGCGCGCACCTCATGCGTATGCGTGCTTTGCATATCCACGCATATGCGTTATTGACGTGTGCGTGTCACCTAAAATTTTTATGGCTCTAGCCTTTGAAAATCATCGAGGATGTTGGAGGTAACATTAGATCTCCAACGTTCCCTCCAATGCCAGCACCAAAATTCTGCAGCTTCCCATGTTTGAGGCAACGTTGGATCACCAATGTTGCCCTCAATGTTGGCACCCATTACTTCTTTCCAAAATGTTGCCCCTAACGTTGGTGGTTCAACGTTACCACCAACGTTGCACCCCCCTCTCTTCTTTAATACTCTTTGCTCTATTTCTTCCTCTTCTTTCTTACTTTTTCCTTGCCTTATTTCCACCTACAATCAATCAAACAATTACCTCAAAGTTTGCTATAATCATGCGGTATTTGCATTATTCATAACATCTAATAAAAGTAGCATAAAACCTCACGGAAAAGCACATAAACAACCATGTTCAATTGACTTGGGCACTACATGAAATTTCAATCCAATTGCTTACTTATTGCTAAAGAAAGTGCATAAAACTTATTTGAACAAATGAAAAATACTTGTGAAACTAGCATAAGATGACTTGTCATCACAACACCAAACTTAAATCTTGCTTGTCCCCAAGCAAGCAGTGAAATAAGAAAAAGGCATGAAAATAGATAAGGATATATGTCCTTGTTAGTAAGTAATTGAATTTGGCTCATGGGGTTTTATGCAGACAGAATGCAGCTCAATTATTGTCAACTTCCAAATGTAAAATGTCCCTCTGAGTGATAACTAGAATTGCTATTATAAGACCTTATTCTGTATTGGTCCTTGTGGAATTTTCTTTCTTTCTTTTGCTTTAGAAACTTATTTTTCAATTGTAGCTCAGTGTCAAGTGTTGCTTCAGCTTCTTAGTTCAATTCTCAATCAACACCTCTTCACTACAGACACTTAGCTCATAATTCTTCTTAAGATATTGGTGTCCAACACCTCTTTAGGTTACTAAATGGCTTGTATCTAGGTTGCTCTTGATAATGGACTTTTGGTTGATAATCTCGGGTTAGTTAACCCAAGTTACCAAGTGTTGAAACACTCCTTAGAACCTAATCATCCAAGCAGATCCTAGTACAAAGACACCACAGGCATATGTCTTAAGGTCCAAGGTATTGGTGTCTAGCTTTTATTTTTTGTTTCTTTCATTGGTTTGTTGCTAATTCTTGGCTTTTTTTTCTTTCTTTCTCACTTTTTTCCTTTTCCTCCAAGGACATTTATTCATTAAAAGTTCATAGCAGCTACTAAGTTTACACTATGAAGAGACATTCTATCTTGTAGCCTTTATTATTGAGCTTACCAACTAATCAAGTAATCACCACCACTGGTCCTTATTCTAATGTCTACCATGTTGGAATTTTGCAGCTTTTGTTTTAACCTTTTCTTTTATTATGCAAAATGGGATACAAGATAAACATTCAAGCAGATGAAAATGAAACAAACACTTATACTAGAATATTTATTTTGAAAATTAAAGAAAGTAAACAATAGAATTCAAACTCAAACTGCATAAAAGGAAAATGAAAGCATGTTCTTTCTTATTGTTAGACAAAGAGCAACACCACCTTTCAATCCTCTGGTTGCTTTCCTTTGTTCTTTCCTTCTTGCTTTTTCTTGCTTCTTCTTTCTTTTAACTGTGTTTGGGTCCCATATCTCTCCTCGTCCCACAGTCCGGCATCCATCAAATGTTGCTTCATTCTTTCTTAGTTGCTTTTTGCTTTGGCCAAATGTACCTCCTTTACTTCAGTGCATTCGTCATATGGTTTGATTCCTTTATTTAGAAGTGGCATGCTGCGGGTGATATAGTCTAGCCTAGCTTGAGCATTTACATCATATTCCACTCTGTTCATGTTTCTAGCCTCCCCAACTGTATGATAAAGGTTCCTGCATTGCATGAAGTCTTGGAGAAATTTCTCAATCTGATCTTGTCAATCCATCATTTTCACCCACCAGTCTTCTTGCTGCTCCTGAGCTCTCATATATTGCTCGTGTTGAGCCTTTAGAAATTGCTCATGCTGCTGCTCCTGAGCCCTCAGATATTGTTGGGACATTTCTGTAATGGCACTCTGAATCTGGCTTAAATCTAGTGTACTAGAAGCTTGTCCCAAAAATGGTTGGTCTGCCTGTTCTTCTTCCACTTGCTCTTCCTCTTGCACTTCCTCTCTTCTTCTCCTCTGTGGTCTTCTCCGTTGCTGGACAACTGTGACTTTTATCATTATTTCCAGAGTCATTGGCTCGCCTGGGTGCAACCAAATTGGATTTGCATCCTCTAGTGGTACCCTGGCTTTCATGCATAACCACATGATGGTGCTTGGGTAATGAAACCAAGCTTCCTTTGAATTCTTCTCCGAGATCTTTTGGACATCCTTTGCAATGATCTCTTGGACCTTGATCTCCCCTCCTACCATAATGCAGTGCAACATGACGGCCCTTTTCTTGGTGACCTCTGAGGTATTTACAGTGCCTAGAATTGATCTCTTTACTAGTTCATACCGTCCTTTTGCTTTAGGGGAGAGATCCCCCCTTTTCAAATGTTTATGCCATCCATGAATAAGAAACAAGAAATGTAAATGGCAAAAGAAATAAACTAACAACTAGAAAAGCTCTTGGCAAAGTATGAGAATTAGAAGTCCTATTGTCATTATCATCATCAATTGTGATGAGAATTATTCATTGCTTTACTTAGTTAACCTCTAACTATGGAGGAAAGTCAAGTGAAGATAATCACATTGGATTCACAAGTCCTAGGCAAATCCAAAGGGAAAGACTAGCTTCAGTGACATGCAATTCAATTAGCAACTTCCAATTATCAATCAACAAAGTAGTTTGATAACTCAAGAGTCTCCAATAGCTCAACCAAATCCAAGAGGAGAAAAATCTAACTCATAACTAAAAGAAGCATTTCATCAAACACATAGAAGACAATAAAGGTAAACAACATGAATTGCAAGAATTAAAGGAACTACAACTAATCAAGGCAAGAGATTAACAATAGAAAACTAAACCAAACATAAAAAGACAAGGAAATCATAAATTGCAATGAAAGGGAAATGGAGATCTAGATAAGAATTCATAAACTACAACTAACAATACAAGAGAAGTAGAATGCTATAACTGCAAGAGAACAATTAAAGATGAAAAAAAGGAAAATTAAAGCAAGAGAGAATAAGTAGATCTAGATCTAAAGCTAATCTTAATTCTAGAGAGAAGAGAGAGCTTCTCTCTCCAGAAACTAACTCTAACTACTTCTAAAACTACTTAATGACTAACTCCCCCCTTGACTCCTCTTAATTTCTGCATGAAACAGGCTCAGAAGTGTGTTGGATTTGGGCCTGGGAAGCCCAGAAATTGCCCCCAGCGGATTCACTTTAAGTGGGTCACGTGCGAGCACTGACGCGCACGCATGGGTCACGCGTATGCATCGATGGCAATTTCGTTCCACGCGTATGCGTCATGTACACGTACATGTCGCCATGCTACTCCAATTCCACGCGTGCGCGTCTGCTACGCATGCGTGTCGGTGAATGCATCCCAAATCCATGATTTTCCATGATTTCTCCACTTTGCATGCTTTTCTCTTCGCTCCTTTGATCCATTCTTAGCCTTTTCAACCTGAATTCACTAACAAACACATCAAGGCATCTAGTGGAGTCAAAGGTGAATTAAAATTAACCAATTAAAGGCCTAAAATCATGTTTTCACACTTAAGCACAAATTAGGAAGAAATCATGAAACCATGCTATTTTATTGAATAAATATGGAAAAAATGGATGAAATCCACCAAAATTGAGGACAAAATATACCACAAAATAGTGATGCATCATGCCTGCACAAGGACAGCCCTCTGTGATCTTGGAGCAAGTATTAACTTAATACCTACATCATTAATAAAGAAGCTCTGTTTAATTCACAAAGTTATACCTACCCGCATATGTCTTCAACTTGCTGATGGCTCTGTTAAGCTTCTATCAGGCGTGATTGAGGACATGATTGTTAGGGTTGGACCCTTTGCTTTTTCCATAGATTTTGTGGTACTGGAAATGGGCAAACACAAGAGTGCGTCCCTGATGATCAGATTCTTGACGGTTTAGAATTCATCTTATGGAGTCTCATTGTAAAGTATAGTTTCCAAACCAATCAATAATCCTTTCATGCAAAAATTTTGGTTGTCACAAAGAACAACCCCCAAATAAGAATTAACTGGAGTATTTGGACTCCGAGTCATCTCACAAGGAATTGCAATGAAGTGCTCAATTATTGGCTATGAAGTATATTTTGGGGTTTTTTGGGATAAGAGACATGGAATGTAAATAGTAATGAAAATAAACTAGCAACTAACAAAACTCTTGGCAAGATATAAAAATTAGAAGTCCTATCCTAGTTATCTTCCTTAATTATGATCACAAATTGTTTATTGCTACCACTTCGTTAACCTCTAACCAAGGAGGAAAGTCAAGTGGATGAATCAACTTGATTCCACAAGTCCTAACCAAATCCCAAGGGAAAGACTAGTGTTAGTGGTATCTAAATCAATTAGCAACTTCCAATTGTCGATCAATCAAAGGAATTAGATAACTCAAGCGTCACTAATTACTCCACCTAGGCCAAGAGGATCAAAATCTATACTAAAATCCAACCAAGCATTTCATCAAACACTTGGAAGGCATAAAAGGAAAGCATAGTAAATCAACAAGAAGAATTAAATCTAACAACAATCAAATGTAAAGAATTAACAAACAATTAAAGGAAACAAGATCTACATGAATTACTTCAAATTTCATTGAGGGAAAATAGAAGAAGAAAGAGTGCATCAACAACAAAATAACAATTGCAAGAATGAAATACAAAATTAGAGAGAGGAAGAGTAGATGAACAAGAAATTGTAAAGGAAAAGTAAATCAAAACATGAATTAAACCTTGGATGCAAGAAGAATTAACTAAAACTACCCTAAAATCTAGAGAGAAGAGAGAGCCTCTCTCTCTAGAATTCTAGCCTAAAACATGATGAAAACTCAACTATGACTCCTTGGTTCATTTCTCCCTCAATCCTTGGGTTTAATAGCATCAGAAATGAGTTAGATTGGGCCCAAAATGAGCTAGAAATCGCTGGCCACGAGTTGCTCTTTAGTGGGTCACGTGCTCAATCGGTGCGTCCGTGCACATTGCGCATGCGTGCCCCTATACGCGAAGCAACATATGGCAAAATTTATATCATTTCGAAGCCCCGGATGTTAGCTTTCCAACGAAACTAGAACTGCCTCATTTGGACCTCTGTAGCTTAAGTTATGGTCGATTGAGTGCGAAGAGGTCAGACTTGACAGCTTTACGGTTACTTCATTTCTTCATGAGTTCTCCCACTTTGCATGCCTTTCTCCTTACTTCTTCCATTCAATACTTGCCTTATGAACCTGAAATCACTCAACAAACATATCAAGGCATTGAATGGAATTAAAGTGAATTAAATTTAGCTATTTTAGGGCCTAAAAAGCATGTTTTCACATTTAAGCACAAATCAAGAGAGAATTACAAAACCATGCTATTTCATTGAATAAATGTGAGAAAAGGTGATAAAACTCCCCCAAAATAAGCACAAGATAAACCACAAAATCGGGTTTTATCAAATCTCCCCACACTTAAACCAAGCATATCCTCATGCTAAGAGTAAAGAAAGACAAGAAAAGGGTATGAACATTTATTCAATGCAAATAAACTATATAAACATATCTACATGCATGCAACTAAATGCAAAATGATTCTATCTACTTGGTTAAAAGTAAATCAATCTCCAAGAACATATATAAGCAAGTAGGGTAAAGGTCATATGACAACTCACAAACTCTACCAATTCAAATATCAAAATGAAGTTCAAATAGACTTGTAAGAAGAATGCTCATGAAAGTTGGGAACAAGGAATTGAGCATCGAACCCTCACCGGAAGTGTATCCGCTCAAGTAACTCGAGTGTATAGGGTCGATCCACTCAATTCTCTTCTAATCATGCTTTCCAAGATTTTTCTTTCATCTAACAATCAACAATTATTCAATGCATTCATACATTCATCAAGAGGACTTGTTCATAGGTTGTAATGGGGCTAGGGTCAAAGTAGGGATGTATATGGTCAAGTGAGCTTAAAATTTGCATCTTTGATTAGTCCAAGCTCTCACCTAACACATATGACAATCTATACAATTCTAATACACAACCTAGCTACCCATGATTCCCACTTTTTCACATACTAATGCATTCTTTTTAATTCACATTCCATATGCATTGATTTTTTTATTAAACTTTACTTTGGGGCATTTTTGTCCCCTTTTTATTTCTTTTTCTATATATATATATATATATATATTTTCCTTTATCATTTTTTTTTCACATTCTTTTATTTTTTTTCAAAAGTATATACAAACGTATCAATGCATATGGTTTTACATATAGTGCATGAATATGTACCCAATTCTCAATATTTTCAACAAAAATACAAAAATTACACTTTTACCTCAACCAATGTCCCAAGTTTCCTATACCCAAATGATACACACCCTCACTAGCCTAAGCTAATCAAAGATCCAAATTAAGAACATTTATTATTTTTCACTTAGGGATAATGATGTGCTAAAATTAAGAACAAAAGGGATTAAATAGGCTCAAATTTGGCTAACAATGGTTGATGAAAGGTAGGCTATTTGGGTAGGTGAGCTAAATGAAATGATGACCTCAATCATATAAATGCATGTAATACATGGAATAATGGACATATAGAATCAAACAAAGCAAGGGTTATAATTATAGAAAGAGAACAATGCACACAAGAATAAAAATAAGTGGTTATAAGATGTAACCACACAATTTGGCTCAAAACTCACATGCTTGTGTTCTTAGTTCAAAAACCATGTTCCAAAATAATTTTTTCAAGCAAGTTCAACATTTTTTTTTTCAAATTGGTAGGGTGCCCTAAAAATAGTTTCTTGGAAAAGAAATCATCACCATAACCAAGTAGTCCTAAAAGAAATGATAGAATATGTACAAATTATAACTAACATGCAACCTATCATGTAATGCAACAACTAACTAACAAAGAAATTGGTGTTGAAAGAAAGAAATTGTTACCCATGGAGATCGGTCGAACGACCTCCCTACACTTAGAAATTTGCACCGTCCTCGGTGCATGCAAAGAAGAGCAAGGTGGATGGGTTGCTACAATTGATGAGCTTCTTCAAAAGGTTGTGTGGGTGAACTTGTTTGTTGCCCTATTTAGAAGCCTTTCCATTCCTTTTCTTCTTGGTGGCCAACCTAAAAGGAAAGAAAAGGAAAGATAATTAAGCTTACAACAAAGATAGCAAAGCATATAGAACAGAGGCAGAGCTAATGCCAAATAAGAGTAGAGTTTTCACTACATGTTAGCTACGCATGTGAGTGAGAAAGCAATTCAAGCAAAGGCATATTAACTAATACTTGATGCAAGAGTAAAGTTAAAGCATGAAGAGCACTCAAAAGCATCAGGTTCGACTAGAAAGAGTGGGTCATGAAAGACATGCAAGTTCATATGAATGCATAAAGAGTATAAGAGTCATACAAGATTAAGCATTGATTTAAAAGTTTCATCACCCAACAATATCAAACAAGTCAAGAAGCACCAAGATTAACCAAGAAATTCTCAACAATTGAATATAAGAATCCAACACCATTATTAAAATAAGAAATTTAGAAAATAAAAGGGAAAACAAGTTACAAAAATAAAATTAAAATGCAGTGAATGAAAACAAGAAAATGCAATAAAAGAGGATGGAAGAAAAGGAAAATTTTTTTTTGAAATTTTTTTATTTTTTTATTTTTATTTTTTTATTTTTTATTTTTTTATTTATAAATTTTTTATTTGGAAGAAAAAAAGAAAATTTTTCAAGAGAGGAGGAAGAAGAAAAAGAAAAAAAATAGAAAGAAAGAAGAAGAAAAGAAGAAAGAAGGAGAAAGGAGAAAGGAGAAAGGAGAAAAAACAGGGTGCAAATCCGCGCGCGCAGCGTGCTAGCGAGCGGATGCAGCAGGGCAAATCCGCGCGCGCGCACACAGCATGCTAGCGCGCGGATTTTCTGGCACAAAGTAGGCACAAAGTGGGCACAACTCTCGGGTTTTAGTACTAGGGGATGTGAAACCACAACGGCGTGCGCGCGCACAGCGTGCTAGCGCGTGGATGCGGCAGGGCAAATCCGCACGAGCGCGTGCAGCGTGGTAGTGCGCGGATTGCCTTTTTTTTCAAAAACAGGGCACTCTCCTAATCTACAAGCATTCTAAAACAATCACAAATCAAATTTAACAACAAATCTTTTTAGTTTTTGAAAAATTTTCAAATACACTAGAAACAAAACTTATACTACAAGCAACCTTCTTAATCAACAATCTAAACTAATCAAAACACACTACTACAACCTATCATCGAAACAAAATGTATAAGAGTGTAGAAAAGAAGAAAACTACCTATAATGGCAACTCCAATTACTTATTCAACCAAATCTTAAAGAGAGTGGAAAGAGTTTACCATGGTGGGGGTGTCTCCCACCTAGCACTTTTAGTTTAAGTTCTTAAGTTGGACATTTGGGAGGCTCCTTGTCAAGGTGGCTTGTGCTTAAAGCTATCCTTGAACATCCACCAATGCTTGAATCTCCAATAAGCTCCATTCTTCAAATTTAATAGCTCCAAGCTTTGATGGAGTTCTTCACAAGCCATGGGCTCCCAAAGGTGATCCTCAAGTATTCCTGGATCCCATACCTTGTTTCGACACCCATCTTTAAGTTGATCATTTTAGGAAGACCATTCCTAGCTACAGGACGGACCCTCATTGATGTTCAGAAAGGGAAAGTAACCCTGAGAGTAAATGAGGATGAGTTTGTACTAAATGCTGTCAAAGCTATGTAGCATCCAGATACTCCAGAGGAATGCATGAGTATTGATATCATTGATTCCCTAGTGGAAGAAGTGAATATGGTTGAGAGACTCGAAGAAGAGTTGAACGACATCTTTTATGATGCCCAGCCTGATTTAGAGGAACTAGAGGAAGTAAAGGAGTCTTTGAAAACTCCTAAGGAAGAGGATAAGCTTCCTAAGGAGTCTTGGAACACAAAGCTTACTGGGCAACCGAACTCCTAAACCTTGATGCAAAGGTAGCATGAGAGAAACGGTTACTCTAGCTAAATGAGTTAGATGAATTCTGACTTGCTGCATTTGAAAATGCAAAGATTTATAAAGAAAGTGCCAAGAAGTGGCATGACAGAAAGATTTTTTCCAGAGTCTTTGAATTTGGACAAAATATTCTGCTCTTCAATTCTACACTAAAGCTCTTCCCAGGAAAGCTTAAGTCACGTTGGACAGGACCTTTCCTAATCACTAATGTATCATCCTATGGTCATATAGAACTCCAGAGTAATTACTCTGATAAAAGATTTACTACTAATGGCCAGAGAGTGAAACATTATTTGGGTGGTGAAGTTGAGCAAGAGAAATCCAACCTCTTGCTGAGGTAAGCGCAGTAAAAGTCCAGCTAAACGACAGTAAAGAAGCGCTTATTGGGAGGTAACCCAATGATGATTTAGAAAATTGTGTGGTCTAGAATCTTACTAATGAAATCTCGTTGCAAGTATAGTTTCTAAACCAACAATAATCCTTTCATACAAACATTTGTTTGTCACAAGTACAAACCCCTAAAATTAATAACCGAAGTATTCAAACCTCAGGTCGTTCTCCCTAGGACTTGCAATAAAATGTTCTTGTTATTGGTTATGAGTTATGTTTGGGGTTTTTGACAAGAGACATGAAAGATAAATGTCAAGGAAGTAAACTAATAGCTAAAAAGGTCTTGGCAAGGGTTGGTGGTCAAGGATCTCTATCCTAATCACTAACCACAACTTGAGAATTGGCAAGGATCAATCCCATTAAGTCATCCTCTAACTAGTAATAGAGGAAAGTCAAATGAGCTATATCAATCCTAGTCCATAAGTCCTAACTCTCCACTAATTCAATTAGTGAGAACTAGAGTCAGTGGATCCCAATCATCAATTACTTGGACATTAGTAACTCAAGAGTTCCTAAGTTACCTTTCCAAGCCAAGAGCACTAAAATTCTACTCTAACATCCTTCCATGCATTTCATCAAATACTTAGAAGGCATAAAAGAAAAGCATAGTAAAATCAACAACAAGAATAAAATCTAACAACAACTAATTGCAAAGAATTAACAACAACAATCAAAGAAAACAAGATCTACATGAATTACCTCAAATTGCATTAAAGGGAAATAGAAGAAGGAAGAGTACATCAACAACAAAGTAAACAATTACAAGAATGAAATACAAAATTAGAGAGAGGAGGAGTAGAAGAACAAGAAATTGTAAAGAAAAAGTAAATCAAAAAATGAATTAAACCTAGATCTAAGAAGAGATTAACCTAAACCTAAACCTAATCCTAATCTTAGAGAGAAGAGAAAGCTTCTCTCTCTAGAAACTAACTTTCCCTCCAAAACTTAAACTAAAACTAACTATGACTAAAGATGCCTCATCCCTCTTCAATTCTTGGGTTAAATAGCATCAGAAATGAGTTGGATTGGGCCGAAAATGTTCATAAAATCACTGGCCATGAGTTGCATTAAGTGAATCACGTGCCTTCATCAATGCGTACGCGTACAGTGCACGTACGCATCTCTAGACGTGCAGAAACTATGGAAAAATTTATATAATTTTGAAGCCCGGGATGTTAGCTTTCTAACACAACTGAAACTGCCTCATTTGGACCTTTGTAGCTTAAGTTATGGTTGATTAAGTGCGAAGAGGTCAGGCTTGACAGCTTTGCAATTCCTTAATTTCTTCATGAGTTCTCCATTTCTACATGCTTTTTCTTCATTTTCTTGATCCAATCTTTGCCTCCTAAACCTGAAATCACTTAACAAACATATTAAGGCATCTAGTGGAATCAAGGTGAATTAAATTTAGCTATTTTAAGACCTAAAAATATGTTTTCACTCTTAAGCACAATTAAAGGAGAATTTACAAAACCATGCTATTTCATTGGATAAATGGGAGAAAAGTTGACAAAACCCTCTAAATTCAACACAAGATAAACCCTAAGAATGGGGTTTATCAACCTCCCCACACTTAAACCATAGCATGTCCTCATGCTAAACCAAGAATGAAGCAAGGGGTATGACATTTATTCAATGCAACCTATCTATATGAATCCTATCTAAATGAATGCAACTAAATGCAAAATGATTCTACCTACTTGGTTAAAAATAAGTCAATCTCCAAGACATACATGCACAAATGGGGCCAAGATCATATAACGATTCATGAATCCTACCAATTCAAATATAAAAATGAAGTTCAAGTAGACTTGCAAGAAGAACGCTCATGAAAGCCGGGAATCAAGGAATTGAGCATCGAACCCTCACCGGAAGTGTTTGCACTCTAGTCGCTCAAGTGTATAAGGTCGATTCTCTCAATTCTCCCTTAATCATGCTTTTCAAGATTTGTTTTTCATCTAACAATCAACAATTTTTCAATGCATGCATACATTCATCATGAGGTCTTTTCATAGGTTGTAATAGGGCTATGGTCAATGTAGGATCATATATGGATAAGTGGACTAGAATTTGAATCTTTGATTGACTTAAGCTTTCCCACCTAACCTAGATAATGACCTATACAATTCAAAGCTAGCCTAACTACCCATTCTTCACTTTTTCACATACTCATGCATTTTCTTTTCATATCACAACACATATGCATTGATTCTTATTGAGCTTCACTTTGGGACATTTTGTCCCCTTTTTATTATTTTTCTTCTTTTTTCTTTCTTTTTCTATTTTTTTCTTTTCTTTTCTTTTTCACATTTATTTTCTTTTTCTTTTTCTTTTCTTTTTCTCATTTTTTTCTTTCTTTCAAACTATATACAAGAACATCAATACATAGGGTCTATACATTTAATGAATACATGAGTATGTACCCAATTCCCAAATATAAAAATACAAAACACCTTTTTGTCCCAACCAATGTTCCCAAATCTCCCGAAACTTTAATAATGAGCACTCTCACTAGCCTAAGATAATCAAAGATCCAAGTAAAGAACATTTATTATTTTCCGCTTTAGGCTTGTAATGTGCTAAAATAAAGAACAATTGGGTTAAGCGTAGGCTCAAAATTGGTTAACAATGGAGAGTAAAAGGTAGGCTATATGGGTAAGTGAGCTAATAAAACAATGGCCTCAATCCTATAAGTGCATGAATACAAGGAATAATGGACATATAGAATTAAACAAATCAAAGATCACAATCATAGAAAGAGAACAATTGCACACAATAAGGGAAAATAAGTGGTTATAAGATGTAACCACATCATTAGGCTCAAAACTTACAAGCTTGTGGTCTTAGCTCAAAAACTATGTTCCAAAATAAATTCTTCAAGCAAGTTCAATAAAAATTTTATTTAAATTGGTAGGGTGCCCTAAAACAGTTTCTTGGAAAAGAAATCATCACCCTAACTAAGTAGTCCTAACAAGAAAGAAGTAGTAAAAATATGTACAAATTCTAACTAACATGTAACCTATCATGCAATGAAACCACTAAAAACTAAGATTTGGTGTTGAAAACAGAAATTGTTACCCATGGAGATCGGTTGGACGACCTCCCCACACTTGAAGATTGCACCGTCCTCGGTGCATGCAAAGGAGAGCAAGGTGGACAGGTTGCTACAATTGATGAGCTTCCTCAAAAGAATGTGCGGATGACTTGTTTGTTGTCCCATTTAGAAACTTGTCCTTTTCCTCTTTTGGTGGCCAACTTAAAAAGAGCAAAAAAGAAAGAGAATTAAGCCTACAACAAAGATATCAAAGCAAATAAAACGTAGGTGGGGGCTAATACCAAATAAAAGTAGGGTTCTCGCTACATGTTAGCTACACATGTATGTGAGAAAGCAATATAAGCAAAGAGCATATCAACTAATGCTTGATGCAAGAGTAAAGTCAAAGCATGAAGAGCATGTTGAGCATCAAAATCAAATAAGAATTGACACAAACAAGATTAGTGATAAGCATGAAAGCATTTGGTCCCATCGTAACTTAATGATAAGGAGGCATAAAAACAAAGAATGATGAGTTAGGAAGGACTAAAGCACTAATCTCGTGTGTAGGACAAATATTACAATTAATGCAACAAGTCATGAAGCACTAAATCAATGCATGAAATTCTCAACAATTGAGTATAAGAATTCAACACCATTACTAAAATAAAAAAACTGAGAAAATAAAATGAAAACAGGCTATAAAAACAAAATTAAAATGCAAAGAATAGAAGTATGTGAATGCGATAAACAAAAGAAAATGAAAGAGGAGAAAAAACTTTTTTTTTATTTTTACCAACGCGGACACGTCATGAACACTCACGCGTTGATGTGCAGATTAGCCGAAGGACGCGTATGCGCTAGGTGCGCGCACGCGCCAGGTGCGTGCACGCGTAAGTTGTGTCAGGCGTAGGGCATGGCGTTGGCCTAAAAGTAGCACAACTCTCTGGGAAATGTACTAGGAGTGTAGGTGGCACAACCGACGCGCGCGTGCTTTGCGCATTTAGCTTTATGGACGCGTACGCGCCAGGTGCGCGCACGCGTGGGTGGTGTTGGGCCTGGGGTTCAATGTTCGCACAGTGCAGGCGTAACTCTCGGGTTTTTGGCTGGGGATGGAATTTTTGCATCCACGCGTACGCGCCATGTACGCGTGCGCGTGGATGGTCGAAAATGCCTGAAGCGCGCGTACTCGCCATGTACGCGTACGCATGGATGGTGCTATATTTTTCAAAAATTATTTTTCCAAGTTCTTGCACCAAATCAAGCATTTTAACCCTCCAAACAACTACCGAAACACCATAAACCTTATTCAACATGCTAAAATACTAATTAAACTTAACGAACAAAACAAAGCATGAAATCAACTAAATTCTACACTATTTACAAAAGAGAAAATGAAAAGAGTTTAGCATGGTGGGGTGTCTCCCACCTAGCACTTTGTTTATTGTCCTTAAGTTGGACTTATGGGGAGCTCCTCTCAAGGTGGCTTGTGCTTAAACTCTTCTTGGAACTCCCACCAATGCTTGGTTCTCCAATAAGCTCCATCATTCAAAATTAATAGCTCCAAGCTTTGATAAAGTTCTTCACAAACCATGGGCTTCTAAGTTTGATTTTCCTTGTGTGATCCGGGATCCCACACTTTGTTTTGACACCCATCTTCAGATTGATAATCATGATTCCAATTGGGTGGTATGACCTTAAAATTCTCAAAGAAGCCTCCAAACAACTTCTTAGGCCCTTGCAATTTGGTTCTACGCCAACCATTACCATTCAACTTTGAACATGCAACCATCATGAGCTTAGAATGATATTTACAACCACTAACCATCTCTCTTTTACTCTTAAAGCCATAATATGTCTAAGTTGACCATCCGTCTCAAGCAAACCGTATTCAAGGGGAATCATAAAGCTCAAGTATATGGACTTTACCCACTTGAATGAAAGAATGGATGGTGGTGGCTTGGGGAGAGGTATTTCTAATGTCCTTGCAAGCTCTACTCCCTTATGTTCTTCCTTGATTACTCCCACCTCTTCGTAAACTTCTTCATTCTCAATCCTTTGTTCATCAATTTCATTTAACTCTTTTCCATCACTCAAATCATAAATGGGAGGGAGAGAGAAATCTACCTTCACATCGCTTTCTATCTTACCGGGAGAAGGTTCTTCAAACTCAAAGGATTTACCACCACTAAGATTTGATGCTTGATCTTTATCACCAAGGGAACTCAATTCTTGCTCCATTCCTTCCAAGTCTTCCTATGGGATATGCCTTGGAGGTTGTGCATGTTCCTCCTCAATATCAACTTCAATCTTCTTGGACGAGTTTTCTTCAACTCCAGGTTCCCATGGAGGTTCTGCGTCTCCTAAGTCTTCAACTACTTTTTCATCTTCTTCAATAATCATAGGTTCCTCCAATTGTTCTAACACAAAGTAGCATTTCTCATTCCCCACCGGAGTTTTCAATCTCTCCTTCATGCTATGCTCTTCCTTGGATTCTTCACATGTAGCTATAGGAGTTCCTTGAATATTCAAGCATTGGGAGGCTAATTGGCTTACTACCTTGGTCAAGGTAGCCACAAATTGTTGCATATCCCTTTTCATTTCATCTTGCCCTCGAAGAAGAACACCAAGGGTTTCATCCATTAGAGATTGGGGTGGATAGGAGGGTTCATTGTCTTGGAGAAAGGGTTCATGATAAGAAAGTGGTTCTTCTTGGTAAGGTGGTGTTGTATATTGAGGTGGTTCTTCGGAGTATTGATATTGGAATGGTGGTTCCATGTATGGCTCATATGGTTCAAAAGGTGGTTGGTATGGTGGATAAGGATTAGGGTCATATAGAGGTGTTCGGTGGTAGGGGGCTTGCGAGCATGGTGGTTCAAAGCTATGTTGAGGAGGGGGATCACAGGCATATGGTGGTGGTTCTTGAAAGTCACAAGGAGATTCACCATAGCCATTGGATTGGTATGAATCATAGAATGTCTCTTCTTCATAGTGCATTGGTGGTGGTTGTTGCCATGAGGATTGATCATATGTATATGGCTCCTCCTACCTTTGGTCATCCCATCCTTGATGCATCTCTTCATTGTAACCTCCATTACCTACAACATAGTTATAATCACACTCATAGCCAAAGTGAGAATTCATAATGTAAAGAGAAAATAAAAACAAAAGCTAACAAGGAACAATAAAACAAAGTCCTAAAACTAGCAAAGCTAACAAGCAATCCAAAAATCAAGTTATTCACAATATTCACATATATACAATAACCAATAACATAACACCATTGCAATTCCCCGGCAACGGCGCCATTTTGATGATTTGGAAAATTGTGTGGTCTAGAATTTTACTAATGAAATCTCGTTGCAAGTATAGTTTCTAAACCAACAATAATCCTTTCATACAAACATTTGTTTGTCACAAGTACAAACCCCTAAAATTAATAACCGAAGTATTCAAACCTCGGGTCGTTCTCCCTAGGAATTGCAATAAAATGTTCTTGTTATTGGTTATGAGTTATGTTTGGGGTTTTTGACAAGAGACATGAAAGATAAATGGCAAGGAAGTAAACTAATAGCTAAAAAGGTCTTGACAAGGGTTGGTGGTCAATGATCTCTATCCTAATCACTAACCACAACTTGAGAATTGGCAAGGATCAATCCCATTAAGTCATCCTCTAACTAGTAGTAGAGGAAAGTCAAATGAGCTATATCAATCCTAGTCCATAAGTCCTAAGCCCCCAAGGAGCAACAAGTCTGTCATTGAACGCCAACCAGGGCTCCCTGGTTGGGTGTTCAACGCCCTGAAAGGGGAAGCAAGGTTGGCATTGAACGCCAGCCAAGGAGCGCTGGTTTGGCATTCAATGCCCAAAGAAGAGTGGCAAGCTAGCATTGAACGCCAGCCAAGATGCACTGTCTGGGCGTTTAACGCCCAAGAGGAGCACACAACTGGTGTTGAATGCCAAAATAGGGACATTCTGGGCGTTCAATGCCCAACAAAGGTTGGGGAGGTTTTTGACCTCTTCAAAACATAACTCTTTCAATTCTTATCTTTTTAATCATATCTTTTAAACAAGATTCTTTCAACCATCATCTTTCAATTTCAAATTCCTTTCAAATTTAAAATCTTTTCAAATCTTTCTCAATTCTTTTTCAAATCTTTTTCAAATTTAAAATCTTTTCATATCTTTTGCAATTCTTTTTCAAATCCTTCATTAAACTTACAAATATTTTCCATATCTTTAATAACTTATATCTTATCTTTCTTTTTCTTTTTCATATCTTTAATACTCCAACAATTTTAAAAGTGATCTTTTTCTATCTTTTACCAAATTGTGAATCTTATCTTCTTTATCTTTTATCTAATTAATTTCGAAAACCCACCCTCCCCTCCCTAGATATAGCATTCCCCCCACACACTCCCTCATCTATATTCAATTTGAATCCCTCTCCTCTTCTTCATCTTTTTTATCTCCTTTTTTGCTCGAGGACGAGCAAACCTTTTAAGTTTGGTGTGGAAAAAGCCTTGCTTTCTCACTCCATTCGAATTGCATGGCTCCAAAAAGTGAAAAACTCACTTCAAGAAGCAAGAAAGAGGACAACCAAATAGTTGTTTTCAAACCTTTTAGATTCTATACCAAGCAGCATTAAGAACATTATTATAAAATAATGTGCAAGAGAACAGTGATCCCGGAAGCCAAATTCAAATTAAAAGAAGATGAGTACCCGGAGATTCAAGAGCAGATTCAAAAGAGAGGCTGGGAAGCCCTGGCCGACCCTAAGACCAATGTTGGATCAAAAATGATCCATGAATTCTATGCGAATATATAGATGACAGATAAGTAAAAGAAAAATGGACAAGGGTTCCATACTTTCTACACCATGGTCTGAGGAAAGACTATCTATTTTCATCTTGACAAGGTGAGAGAGATCTTTAAATTAACTCCACAAAGAGATGATCTAGAATTCTTTAATAGGAGGGTGATGGCTAATCGCAAGCTGGATCAGATTCTAGAAGACATATGTTTACCTAGAACTCGGTGGATCAATAACACAAAAGGTCAACCAAATCAACTGAGAATATTGGATCTCAAACCAATTGCTAGGGGTTGGCTAGATTTTATTGGGCATTCCATACTCCCTACTAGCATCCGCTCTGAAGTCACCATCAGAAGGGCTGTAATGATTCACTGCATCATGATGGGGAATGAGGTGGAAGTCCACCAAGTAATCCCCATTGAGTTATACAAGGTTGCAAACAAGATGTTAACTCAAGCCAAGTTGGCCTATCCAAACGTTATCTTTCGCTTGTGAAAAGAGGTTGGAGTCTTGATTAACAAAGACTCATTTATCCCAACAGAAAGCCCAATCACCAAGCAAGTGATGGAAAGCGCCAGACTACCAGATGACCAACCCAAAGGAAGACGCATGAGCCTCTTCAAACATAAGAGATCCCTCCAATTGAATATTGGACCCAGCTGGAAGCATCTGTTGCACAATTACAAACCACCTTGGATCAATTAAGAGAGGAGCAAAAAGACCAGACTAGTATTCTTTGCAAACTAGTCAAAGAACACGAGAAGTAGGGGCGTGAACTAGAAGATCTGAAGCGTCAGAAACTATCCCCTGAAGGGCCTAACATCAACCATGATTAAGGTGGTTGAGTTCCACTCCCTATTTCTGTGCCTATTTTAATTACTGTTTCTTATGTTTAGATTTACATGATCATTAGTAGCATTTAAGTTTACACTTAAGTTTCTGTCTTTTAATTTAAGAATTTCATGAGCATTATTAGGATTTAAGTTGCTATTTTCGCTAATTTTTCCAATAAGGTATAAAATGTTCCTCTTATCATCTGATTGAACTTGAATAAATTTTTGATTTTTTTTGAAGCAGTAATGATACATAGATTTTGAATTATATATTAAGAATAGTTCAATTATTTGATGCAGTGGCATTGCTTTTACTTTCTGAATGCATGAATGAACAGTGCATATTTGATGTTGGAGTTAAGAATGCTGGCTCTTGAAAGAATGATGATAAAAGTGAAGTATTATTGATGATATGAAAAATCCAAAAATTGATTCTTGAAGCAAGAAAAAGCAGCAAAAAAAAAACAAGTAGAAAGAAAAAGAAAAAGCCAATAGCTCTTTAAACTAAAAGGCAAGAGCAAGGATCCAAGGCTTTGAGCATCAATGGTTAGGAGGGCCTAAAAGAAACAAAATCTTGGCCTAACAGTTCAAATGAGCTGCCTCCTTAACTATGTGCTTGTGGTGTGAAGGTGTCAAGTGAAAATTTTGAGACTGAGCAGTTAAAGTCGTGATCCAAGACAAAAGGGTGTGCTTAAGAACTCTGGACACCACTGGCTGGGGATTCTAGCAAAGCTGAATCATAATCCGAAAGGGTTCACCTAGTTAAGTGTTTGTGGCATTTATGTATTCGGTGGTAATACTGGAAAACAAAGCACTTAACCTCACGACCAAGACTCAAATGAAGCGGTGTTCAAGAATAAAAAAGAACTAAACTAGGAGAATTAATTATTCTGAGCTTCAAAGGAAAGTGAGATGCCAAAACTATTCAGAAGAAAAAAGCTACTAAGTCCCGCTCATCTAATTGAAACTGAGCTTCATTGAGAACACTGAGATTTATTGTATCCTTCTCTTCTTTTTAATCCTAATTTGTTTTTGGTTGCTTGGAGGGACAAGCAACAGTTTAAGTTTGGTGTTCTGATGAGCGGATATTTTATACGCTTTTTGACATCATCTTCATATAATTTTCATTATGTTTTGTTTAAGTTTTATTATATTTTCATAGGTTTTAGTACTGAATTCACATTTTTCGATTCTACTTGGAGTTTGTGTTTTATGATGATTTCAGGTATTTTTTGGCTGAAACTGAGGAGCTTTTGAAAAAGTCTGATTTAGAAAATAAGAAAGGACTACAGATGCTGTAAGGATCTGACCTCTATGCACTCGAAGGAGCATTTCTGGAGCTATAGAAGTTCAAATGGCATGCTCTTAATGGCTGTGGAAAGCTAACATCCAGGGCTTTCCAGAAATATATAATAGTTTATACTTTGCTTTGGAAATAAAGGTCCAAAACTGAAATTTAACGCCAGCACTTTACCCTCTTCCTAGCGTTGGACACCCAAATTCGAGCAGCTGGCGTCCAACGCCCAAAAAGGAATCCAAAGCTGGCATTGGACACCCAAAAGGGAGCACCAACTCGTGACTTCACTCAAGCTCAGCCCAAACACTCACCAAGTGGGCCCAGAAAGTGGATTTTTGCACTACAAGACTAGTTTATCTTATTTATGTAGTTCTTAACTATCAGATTAGTATATAAAGAAGGAGATCACCCTTGTTTGGGATCTTCTTCCCCTACTTTACTTTCAAACACTATTCTATGTACAGTATGAGTCACTAACCTCCTAGGTTAAGGTTAGGAGCTCTACTGATTCTTATGGATTAATAATATCACTATTCTATTTAAATCTATGCTTGATTCTATTCTAAGATGTATCTTCGTTCTTCATCCTAATGGATTGGGAGTGTAACTTGACTGTCATCCCTATTTCACATGGGTTCTTGTGAGTCCTTAGATGGCTAATCCACGACTTCGTTGGGTATTTGGAGACATCAGTGTAGCCGAGGTACAGGGCGATTAGGACCTTTGTGGTATAGGCTAGAATCAATGGAGCAGCGTTCTCTGATCCGGAAGATCCGGCCTTGTCTATGGCGTTTTGAGTAGGATCACCAAGGGAATGGACTGTTAGAGCTTCACCCCTATTCAGATTGGATAATCGCTGATTTGGTGTTTGATCTGAAGCAGAGGAGATTAATGATCGCTGACTGGTGCAGGAAAGTGTGATCTCTAACAATGGCATTCAACTTGGTATGCGCATCTACTAACTCAGCACTTTCTTCACAACTCCGCACAACTAACTAGCAAGTGCACTGGGTCGTCCAAGTAATAAACCTTACATGAGTAAGGGTCGATCCCACGGAGATTGTTGGTATGAAGCAAGCTATGGTCATCTTGTAAATCTCAGTTAGGCTGATTCAAATGGTTATGGAGTTTTCGAATAATAATAATAAATAAACAGAAATTAAAGATAGAAATACTTATGTAAATCATTGGTGAGAATTTCAGATAAGTATATGGAGATGCTTTATCCCTGTTGAAACTCTGCTTTCCTACTGCCTTCCTTCAATCCTTCTTACTCCTTTCCATGGCAAGCTGTATGTAGGGTATCACCGTTGTCAATGGCTACATCCCATCCTCTCAGTGAAAAAGGTCCAAATGCTCTTGTCACAGCACGGCTAATCATCTGTCGGTTCTCGATCATGCCGGAATAGAATCCATTGATTTTTTTACGTTTGTCATCACGCCCAACAATCGCGAGTTTGAAGCTCGTCACAGTCATTCAATCCCTGAATCCTACTCGGAATACCATGAATTGGTTATTTGCAACCATGTCAATAAGTTCTTTAGCTTCTGCAGACGTTTTCTTTAGGTGAATAGATCCACCTGCAGAATGGTCCAGTAACATCTTAGAGAACTCAGATAGACCATAATAGAATATATCCAGAATGGTCCACTCTGAAAGCATGTCAGAAGGACACCTTTTGGTCATCTGCTTGTATCTTTCCCAAGCTTCATAGAGGGATTCACCATCTTTTTGTTTGAAGGTCTGAATATCCACTCTAAGCTTTTGAGGAGGAAAGATCTTAGCCAAGAAGGCCGTGACCAGCTTATCCCAGGAGTCCAGGCTATCTTTAGGTTGTAAGTCCAACCATGTTCTAGCTCTGTCTCTTACAGCAAAAGGGAAAAGCATGAGCCTGTAAACTTCAGGATCTACTCCATTAGTCCTAATAGTCTCACAGATCTGCAAGAACTCAGTTAAAAACTGGTAGGAATCTTTTGATGGAAGTCCATAGAACTTGTAGTTCTGTTGCATTAGAGCAACTAGTTGAGGTTTCAGTTCAAAATTGTTTGCTCCAATGGCAGGGATTGAGATGCTCCTTCCATCAAATTTTGAAGTAGGTGTAGTATAATCACCAAGCATCCTTCTTGCATTATTGTTGTTGGGTTCGGCTGCCATATCATTTTCTTGTTCGAAAATTTCAGTAAGGTTGTCTCTGGATTGTTGTATTTTAGCTTCTCTTAGTTTTCTCTTTAGAGTCCTTTCAGTTCAGAGTCAGCTTCAACAAGAATGCCTTTTTTCTTATTCCTGCTCATATGAGAAAGAAGAGAACAAAAAAAGAAGAGGAATCCTCTATGTCACAGTATAGAGATTCCTTTATGTTAGTAGAAGAAAAAGGGAATAGAAAAAGGAAAAGGTAAAAATCCAAACACAAGGGTGAAGATAGGTTTAGATTCTTTGAGATGAAGAGAAGTGTTAGTAAATAAATAAATAAATAGAAGGAGAAGAGAGGGAGAGAATTCAAAAATTAATTTTGAAAAAGGGTTAATGATTTTCAAAAATTAAAAGAAGAATTAAAATTAAAAATTAAAATTTAAAACAATTAGTTAATTAAAAGAATTTTGAAAAAGAGGGAGGTAATTTTCGAAAATTAGAGAGAGGAAAGTAGTTAGGTAGTTTTAAAAAAGATAAGATATAGTTAATACAAACAAAAAGTCAACTAGTTCATTGAAGAAGATTTGAAAATCAATTTTTGAAAAGATAAGAAGTTGGAAAAGACATTTTAAAATCAAATTTTTGGAAAAGATAAAAAGATATGATTGAAAAAGATTTAATTAAAAAGATATGATGGAAAAGATATTTTGAAAAAGATTTGATTTTTAAAATCAAAATT
Organism: Arachis duranensis; assembly: GCF_000817695.3. NCBI lineage: Eukaryota > Viridiplantae > Streptophyta > Magnoliopsida > Fabales > Fabaceae > Arachis > Arachis duranensis. The sequence continues at coordinate 64,635,557 of NC_029774.3, read as the reverse complement.
GATTACTTGACTAACAAGAAACTAAAAGATATGATTCTAGAATTTAAAGATTGAACCTTTCTTAATAAGAAAGTAACAAACTTCAAATTTTTGAATCAATCACATTAATTGTTAGTAAAGTTTTTGAAAATCATGAAATAAAGATAAGAAAAATATTTTTAAATTTAAATTAAAAATTTTCGAAAAATAGTAAGAAAAAATGAAAAAGATTTGATTTTTGAAAAAGTTTTGAAAAGATAAGATTTTTTTAAAATTGAAAATTTGACTTGACTTATAAGAAATAGCTAAGCTTTTTTTTTTTACTAAGTCAACTCAAATTTTTGAAATTTCGAGAAAAATAAGGAAAATATATTTTTTTATTTTTGAATTTTTAATGATGAGGGAGAAAAACAACAAAAATAACTCACAACATGAAAATTATGAATCAAAACACACGATGCATGCAAGAACACTATGAATGTCAAGATGAACACCAAGAACACTTTGAAGATCAAGATGAACATCAAGACTTATTTTTGAAAGATTTTCAAGAAAAAAAAAACATGCAAGACACCAAACTTAGAAATTTTCAATGCTTAGACACTATGAATGCAAAAATGTATATGAAAAACACCATACAACACAAAACAATAAAATATGAAGATCAAACAAGAAAATTCATCAAGAACAACTTGAAGATCATGAAGAACACTATGAATGCATGAATTTTCGAAAAATGCAAGAACAAGATGAATATGCAATTGACACCAAAGTTAAAACATTACACAAGACTCAAACAAGAATCACAAAATATTTTTGTTTTTTATGATTTTATGATTTTTTTGTATTTTCTTTTATTTTTTTCGAAAAACATATAGGATAAAAAAATAAGAAATTCAAAATTTTTAAGACGAATTCCAAGAATCTTTCAATGTTAGTCTAAAGCTCTGGTCCAGGAATTAGACATGGCTTAATAGCCATCCAAGCTTCCGCAGGGCATTACATGCATTGTGGTGATTAGTTGAAGCCTCAGTCCAAAAGAATTTAGACATGGCTTTATAGCCAGCCAGGCTTCAACATGCTTCATGAAACTCTAGAATCCATTCTTAAGAATTTTGAAAAATTTTCGAAAACAGGTGAGAAATTTTTTTTTGAAAGATTTTTGAAAAAAATTTTGAAAATAAAATGACCTAATCTGAGCAACAAGATGAACCGTCAGTTGTCCAAACTCGAACAATCCCCGGCAACGGCGCCAAAAACTTGGTGCACGAAATTGTGATCTCTAACAATGGCATTCAACTTGGTATGCGCATCTACTAACTCAGCACTTTCTTCACAACTCTGCACAACTAACCAGCAAGTGCACTGGGTCGTCCAAGTAATAAACCTTACGTGAGTAAGGGTTAATCCCACGGAGATTATTGGTATGAAGCAAGCTATAATCATCTTGCAAATCTCAGTTAGGCTGATTCAAATGGTTATGGAGTTTTCGAATAATAATAATAATAATAAATAAACAGAAATTAAAGATAGAAATACTTATGTAAATCATTGGTGAGAATTTCAGATAAGTATATGGAGATGCTTTATCCCTGTTGAATCTCTGCTTTCCTACTGCCTTCATTCAATCCTTCTTACTCCTTTCCATGGCAAGCTGTATGTAGGGCATCACCGTTGTCAATGGCTACATCCCATCCTCTCAGTAAAAAAGGTCCAAATGCCTTGTCACAGCACGGCTAATCATCTGTCGGTTCTCGATCATGCCGGAATAGAATCTATTGATTCTTTTGCGTTTGTCATCACGCCCTACAATCGCGAGTTTGAAGCTCGTCACAGTCATTCAATCCCTGAATCCTACTCGGAATACCACGGACAAGGTTTAGACTTTCCAGATTCTTATGAATGCCACCGTCAATTCTAGCTTATACCACGAAGATTCTGATTAAGGAATCTAAGAGATATGCGTTCAGTCTAAGGTAGAACGGAAGTGGTTGTCAGTCACGCGTTCATAGGTGAGAATGATGATGAGTGTCATGGATCATCAAATTTGTCATGGTGAAGTGCAACGAATATCTTAGAACAAGAATAAACTGAATTGAATAGAAAATAGTAGTAATTGCATTAAAACTCGAGGTACAGCAGAGCTCCACACCCTTAATCTATGGTGTGTAGAAACTCCACCGTTGAAAATACATAAGTGATGGTCCAGGCATGGCCGAATGGCCAGCCCCCATGAACGTGATCAATAGTCTCCTAACATGAATAATAGATTAAAAGTGAGACCAAACATGTCTAATACAATAGTAAAATGTCCTATTTATACTAGACTAGCTACTAGGGTTTACAGAAGTAAGTAATTGATGCAAAAATCCACTTCCGAGGCCCACTTGGTGTGTGCTTGGGCTGAGCTTGAGCTTTACACATGCAGAGGCTTCTCTTGGAGTTGAACACCACGTTGTAACGTGTTTTTTGGTGTTCAACTCTGGTTCGTGATGTGTTTCTGGCGTTTGACTCCAGAATGCAACATGGAACTGGCGTTGAGCGCCAGTTTGCATCGTCTAATCTTGAATAAAGTATGGACTATTATATATTTCTGGAAAGTTCTGGATGTCTACTTTTCAACTCCATTGAGAGCGCACCATTTGGAGTTCTGTATCTCCAGAAAATTCATTTCAAGTGAAGGGAGGTCAGAATCCAATAGCATCAGCAGTCCTTTGTCAGCCTTCTATCAGAGTTTTGCTCAGGTCCCTCAATTCCAGAAAGTACCTGAAATCACAGAAAAACACACAAACTCATATTAAAGTCCAGAAATGTGAATTTAGCATAAAAACCAATGAAAACATCCCTAAAATTAGCTAGATCTTACTAAAAACTACCTAAAAACAATGCCAAAAAGCGTATAAATTATCCGCTCATCATTGAACCAGCGTTAATCTTTTACAGCCTGCCATGGAATGAATCAATCAGAAGTTAGAGTAGATGGTGAAAAAAATTGATCTACAAGGAAGAAGCATCTCCGAAGCCCGAACCATTCTCATACTATTGATTTCACACCTATCTAGTAACATTTTATTTATTTATTCTGTTTTATGCGTTTCTGACAACAACAATCATCTTTTCTATCTGCCTGACTAAGATCTACAAGGTAGGCATTGCTTGATCAAATCAACAATCTCCGTGGAATCGACCCTCACTCACCTGAGGTATTATTTGGAAGACCTGGTGCACTTGTCAGTCTATCTGTGTGAATATTGCGGAGCCAGTTTCGCGCACTAAGTATTCCTGTTAAACTTTTCAACTTACATCACCCCTTTACAATTTTTTTTCACTCGCAAGTTATTATCCTCTCAATACAATCACATCATAAATCAAATCTTATTATTCTCAACTCTATCATTAATCATCATCATCAATTATAAACTTCTTTAACAACAATTTATTACCCAAACTTTTCTTCACCTCCAAGCTTCCTCACCTTCCCTAACTTTACCTCATCACTACGCATACAACTAAGGTTTAGAGACTAAAAGAGTAAAAATAGAGGCTTAGAGGTTCAAAATTATGTTTTAAAACACAAAAATTCATTTGCTGAAAAATAGGGGGTCATGCGTATGTGTAGGCCACGCGTACGTGTGGGAGTGCAATTTACCTCGTCCGTGTATGCATGCATGCCAAACAGAAACACCCATCCGCATATGGAGGGGTTTGCGTCCGCATGCATTGCAGATTAGTCAAAAATGGTTAAGTCTGTAGAATTTCAATCTTACATACCAATTTATTGACACGCATAACTTTTTGTTTTAAAACATTTTTCATCCGTTCTTCAAACAACGTAAACTTCACGGATCCAATTTTTATATGAAATAAGTTTGAAACAATTTGGGGGTCCGAAAGTTGATTTATGGCTCACCGAAGTTTGGCCAAAAATCAGTTTTTCACAAAAGTGCTCCAACCTCTATTTTCATCAATTCACCATTCAATATCAAATTCCTATACTTAAAATCAGCACCAACAGATATAAATCACAACAACACAACTCTACACCCATCCATCATCCATCATACTTCAATTTTAAACAATTCTTATACATGAATTTCGCAATTATGTCAACAAGTTCATCAACACTTCATCACCCATGCATATTCATTATTATCACTTTGACAATTATCATTAAACCATCATTTAGCATTCTATTTCCATTGCCCACACAAATCACCAATTCAATACTCAACATATTTCAATATTTATCAATTATCATCAAGGGTACTAAGCACTTAACATCTTCATGCATTCACTCCTAACCTATGGTCATCTAGCCTAAGTTTTCACACAACATTATATATTACATACGAGAAACCAAACCATACCTTGGCCGATTTCTTTGTATAGCCCAAAGACACTCAAGGTCTATGATCCTCAAAATTCCATAGCCCTAAGGTCACTCCGAATAAAATTCAGCCACCAAGATACCCAATTCAAGCTCCTAATCCCTTCAAGAGTGTTCCACAATCATATATTCACTACCTAATACACATTACCACATCTATATACAAAAATTCAGCACCCAACATACAATAATCCATGAATCCACAAGGTTTAGAGAGCCCTTACTTCAACTGTGCATCAATTAACCAAAACCCATTAATCCATCAAGTTAATTTGGCCCTAGAGCATCAATTTAACCAAAATCTCAACATCCAATTCATATAATTTTCAAAAATTAGGTAGGGAAGAACTATGATTGAAACTGAGACTTTCTTACCTAATTGACCACTGGATTTTGTAGAGCTCGATGCTGCGGACGCGTGGCAGCAAACGATGCGGCGATCGGAGCTCTGGATCAAAAGTTATGTTGGATTGAAGATGTAAATTGAAATTAAAACCCTCACTTCTCACCTCTCTTCCATTTCAGCGTGAATCACATATGGGGAGGGTTTGTGGTTGAATTGCTTAACTTTAGGTGTATATATATTGGGCTATCGGGCCCAATTTGTGCCCAGTCCAACCGGTTTGGCCCATTCGGCCCAATCTTGGGCTTTCTTTAAAATTAATGTTAAAATTATTATTTTAATTTTCTCTATCTCAGTAAACTATAAAATTTTATTTTCTAATTTCTTAGATTACTAATTAATTTATTGGCTAATCATTTACTAATTTCTCGTGTTTTACATTGACTATGTCTAAGACAGATGGTGTTGATTTTGAAAATATCCACAACTGAACCGGCAAGTGCACCGGGTTGTCCAAGTAATATCTCAGGAGAGTGAGGGTCAATCCCACGAGGACTGATGGACTGAGCAACAATGGTCGACTGATTGGTTTAGTTAGGTAGACAGTAGAGTTGGTTTGGTGGGTTGAAAAAGCATTAAACAGCAATTCAATTGTAAAGAACGCAATTAAGAGAATTGGCGAGAAATCAATAAGAGAAAGCAATTAAGGTATCAAAGATGTTTACTTTTTCGGATTAAGCTTTCTTACCAACTATTTTAATCATGCAAGATTCGTTTCATGGCAAACTATAATTGACTAAACCCTAATCCTTTAGTGATTTAGTCTCCTCTAACCTTCATCAACCGCCAATCTGTTGGTCACTTGATTCCGATTAGAGGGTTAAATTTAAATCTAGTTTATGGTCATTTTTGCACGAAATCGCAATCACACTTTTGCAATCCACACAACTAACAAGCAAGTGCACTGGGTCGTCCAAGTAATACCTTACGTGAGTAAGGGTCAAATCCCACAGAGATTGTTGGCTTGAAGCAAACTATGGATATCTTATTAATCTTAGTCAGGATACCAATTATAGTTATCAATTGACTTGCAAATAAACAAGAGAGCATCGATTAATTAATACTTATTATGCAGTAATGGAGAATATGTTGGAGTTTTGGAGATTCTTTGTCTTCTGAATTCCTGTAACATAATGCTTCGCAATTTTCAAACATGTAAGGCTCCTTCCATGGAAAGCTATATGTAGGGTGTCACCGTTGTCAATGGCTACTTCCCATCCTCTCAATGAAAATGGTCCAAATGCTCTGTCACAGCACGGCCAATCATCTGTCAGTTCTCGATCATGTCGGAATAGGATCCATTGATCCTTTTACGTCTGTCACTACGCCCAACACTCGCAAGTTTGAAGCTTGTCACAGTCATCCAATCCTTGAATCCTACTCAGAATACCACAGACAAGGTTTAGACCTTTCGGATTCTCAAGGATGCTGCCAATGGATTATAGCTTATGCCACAAAGATTCTGTTTAAGGAATCTAAGAGATACTCATTCAGTCTAATGTAGAACGGAGGTGGTTGTCAGGCACACGTTCATGGGTTGAGAATGATGATGAGGGTCACGGATCATCACCTTCTTCATATTGAAGCGCGAATGAACATCTTAGATAGGAACAAGCGTGTTTGAATAGAAAACAGAAATAATTGCATTAATTCATCGAGACGCTGCAGAGCTCCTCACCCCCAACAATGGAGTTTAGAGACTCATGCCGTCAAAAGTACAAATTTCAGATCTAAAAATGTCATGAGATACCAAATAAGTCTCTAAAAGTTGTTTAAATACTAAACTGGTAACCTAGGTTTATAGAAAATGAGTAAGCTAAGATAGATGGTGCAGAAATCTACTTCTGGGGCCCACTTGGTGTGTGCTGGGGCTGAGACTTGAGCTTCTCACGTGCCTGGGCTGTTTCTGGAGTTAAACACCAGGTTGTAACCTGTTTTTGGTGTTTAACTCCAACTTGCAACCTGTTTCTGGCGCTGAACACCAGAATGCAATATGGAACTGGCGTTAAACACCAGTTTACGTCATTTATCTTCGCGAAAAGTATAGAGTATTATATATTTCTGGAAAGCCCTGGATGTCTACTTTCCAACCCAATTGAGAGTGCGCAAATTGGACTCTTGTAGCTCCAAAAAATTCATTCCGAGTGCAGGGAGGTCATAATCCGACAACATCAGCAGTCCTTTTTCAGCCTGAGTCAGATTTTTGCTCAGCTCCCTCAATTTTAGCCAGAAAATACATGAAATCATAGAAAAACACACAAACTCATAGTAAAGTCTAGAAATATGATTTTTGCCTAAAAACTAATAAAAATATACTAAAAACTAACTAAAACATACTAAAAACTACATGAAATTACCCCCAAAAAGCGTATAAAATATCCGCTCATCACAACACCAAACTTAAACTGTTGCTTGTCCACAAGCAACTAGATAAATAAAATAGGATAAAAAGAAATCAAGAAGCAATAGTATCTCAGAGTTTTAAGTGAAGCTCAGATTCTAACTAGATGAGCGGGACTAGTAGCTTTTGCTTCTGAACAGTTTTGGCATCTCAATTTATCCTTTGAAATTCAGTATGATTGGCATCCATAGGAACTCAGAATTCAGATAGTATTATTGATTCTCCTAGTTAAATATGTTGATTCTTGAACACAACTAATTTTATGAGTCTTGGCCATGGCCCTAAGCACTTTGTTTTCTAGTATTACTACCGGATACAAAAATGCCACAGACACATAAATGGGTGATCCTTTTCAGATTGTGACTTAGCCTTGCTAAAGTCCCAATTAGAGGTGTCTAGAGTTCTTAAGCACACTCTTTTGCTTTGGATCACGACTTTAACCACTCAATCTCAAGCTTTTCACTTGGACCTGCATGCCACAAGCACATGGTTAGGGACAGCTTGATTTTAGCCGCTTAGGCATGGATTTATTTCCTTGGGCCCTCCTATCCATTGATGCTCAAAGCCTTGGATCCTTTTCACCCTTGCCTTTTGGTTTAAAGGGCTATTGGCTTTTTTTACCTCTTTTGCTTTTTTTTTGTTTCACTGCTTTTTCTTACTTCAAGAATCAATTTCATGATTTTTCAGATCAGCAATAATATTTCTCTTTTTCATCATTCTTTCAGGAGCCAACAATTTTAACATTCATAAAATTCAATATAAAAAATATGCATTGTTCAAACATTCATTCAGAAGACAAAAAATATTGCCACCACATATAAATAATTAGAATTTTCCTTATTAAGAACTCGAAAAATTATTGCCTCTTTATTCTAAAAATTCTACTATTTTATTCATGTTTGATGATGATGAGAAAAATAAATTATAGCTTACTTGGAGATAAAATCAAAATAGATATACTACTTACTACTCATATATAACTTCTAAGGTAAATTCCTATAAGAATAACTATCACAGAGTTAAAGCTAAGATTAGGAGTCAACAACCTTTATTTTGGGAAATAGATGTTCCTCTAGTCTGTGGAGTGCTTGGTCCTTCAAGAGATAGCTTTTGACTATTCAGTTCCTTCATGTCACGCCTTTGCTCTTCTTGTTCCCCAAGTAGTTTGCAAAGCATGCTATTTTGATTATTATGTTCTTCCTTTATTTCGTCCATAGCTTGCAACTTGGCAACAGATGCTTCAAGATGCTCCCATTATTCAATTTGAGGGATCTCCGGGAGGAATTCCTGTGCTCTCCTCTTGATGGGTCATCCTGCACTTGTTGTCTTTCCATTGATATTTTGGTGATTGGTCGCTCAACTAAGATATACTCAGTTACTCTCATCTTCACCCCAGCATCTTTACATAGCATAGAGATTAAGCTTGGATAAGCCAATTTGGCATCTTTGGAGTTCTAGTTTGCAATTATGTAAAGTTCACACGAAATCAGTTGATGAACTTCCACTTCTCTTCCCAACATAATGCAATGGATCATCATTGCTCTTTTAATGGTGACTTCAGAGCGGTTGCTAGTGGGCAGTATAGAACGCCCAATGAAGTCCAGCCAGCCTCTGGCGACTGGTTTGAGATCTTCTCTCTTGAGTTGATTTGGGGCGCCCTTGGTGCTGGTTGTCCACTTGGTTCCAGGGAGGCATATGTCCTCTAGAATCTTGTCCAAGCCCTTATTTATTCTCATCATTCTCCTATTAAAGGAGTCTGGGTCATCTTTCAGCTGAGGTAACTTAAAGATCTCCCTGATTTTGTCAGGGTGGATGTGAACAATCTTTCCTCTGACCAAGGTCCGATAGTCATAGAGGGCAGTTTCAAATATTCTCTGCCTGTCTGTTTGCCACAGATTTGAGTAGAATTCTTGAACCATGTTTCTTCCCACCTTTGTTTCAGGATTAGCTAGGATTTCCCAGCTCCTGTTTTGAATTTACTCTTGGATCTCCGGATATTCATCTTCTTTCAGATCGAATTTGACTTCCGGGATCACTGATCTTAGACCCATTATTTTGTAGTAATGGTCTGAATGTTCTTTGGTTAAGAACTTCCCTTGATTCCAAAGTGGTTTTGGAATATTCTCTTTCTTGCCTCTTGGAGTGGTTTGCTTCCCCTTAGGAGCCATGATCTTAGTGGGTATGGCTTAGTGATCATGGATAAACACACCAAACTTAGAGGTTTGCTTGTCCTCAAGCAAAAGAAAGGAAAGGAGAGGGGTAAAAGGAGAGCCAATTTCCGAATTGTGGAGGAGAGAAGAGAGGCCGAACGTGGATTTAAAGGGTAGGGGGTGGGTTTTCAAAAATTTTGAAAAAGATAAGATAGAAGATATGATTTGTAAAAGATAAGTTTGATAGGAAAAAGATGTAATTTAAAATTTAAAAGTTATGAAAGATATTTGAAAAAGATAAATCTGAATTTTAAAAAGAAGATTTGAGATGAATTTGAAAAGATAATTGAGTTTTGAAAAAGATTTGAAAAGAAGTTGGAGAGGATTTGAAAAGGATTTGTGTTTATGAATTAAGATACATTTGATATATTTTGAAAAAGGGATTTTAGAAATTAGGATTAAAAATTTTTGGAATTGAAGGATGGAAGATTAGAGTTTGTAACATGTTTATGCAAGAAATTATGAATTGAAACATGAAAAATGAAAGAAAATTGAGTTGAAAACGAATTCGCCTCCTCCCCACAATCCTGGCGTTAAACGCCCAAACACTGCATGTTTTGGGCGTTTAACGCCCATTTGTAACTTCTCCTGGGCGTTTAATGCCCAGTTGTTGCTTTTGGCTGGCGTTAAATGCCAGGAATTCCTTTGTCACTGGGCGTTTTTCTGAACGCCCAAGACGCTGTAAATCTGGCATTTAATGCCCATAAAGTGCTTCTTTCTGGCGTTTAACGCCCAGAAGATACTTCTTTCTGGCGTTTAACGCCCAGATGGCTATCTCTACTGGCGTTGAACGCCCAGTAGATGCTTCTTCCCAGCTGTTGCTTCTAGCTGGCGTTGAACACCAGGAACTCCTTTGTCATTGGGCATTTTTCTGGACGCCCAGGACGTTGTAAATCCGGCGTTAAACGCCCAGAGGATGCTTCTTTCTGGCGTTTAACGCTCAAAAGATGTTTCTTTCTAGCATTTAACGCCCAGATGGCTCTTGTTACTGGCGTTGAATGCCCAGTAGATGCTTCTTTTGGGCGTTCAACGCCCAAAACAGCTCTTACTGGCTTTTTCGCACCAGTGAGCTTTCTTTTTGCTGTTTTATCCTCTGAATCCTTCTGTAACTCTGTGAACTCAAGCAATTGCTATTTTACCTTGAAGATAATTGACATAAACCTGTAAAAATCAATTAATTAACAATTAAGCTTTGTTAATGGTTGTGTTGCCTCCCAACAAGCGCTTCTTTATTGTCTCTAGCTGGACTATTATTGAGCTTTAATCAAGTCTCAGTTTTGAGCATTCTTGCTCAAAATTGCCTTCAAGATAATGTTTGACTCTCTGTCCATTAACAATGAACTTTTTGTTAGAATCATTATCCTGAAGCTCCACGTATCCATATGGTGACACACTTGTAATCACATATGGACCTCTCCACCGGGATTTCAATTTTTCGGGGAATAATATGAGCCTAGAATTAAATAGCAGAACTTTCTGCCCTGGCTCAAAGACTCTGGATGACAGTTTCTTATCATGCCATCTTTTTTCTTTCTCTTTGTAAATTTTTGCATTTTCAAAAGCATTGAGTCTGAATTCCTCTAGCTCATTTAACTAGAGCAATCGTTTTTCTCCAGCTAACTTGGCATCAAGGTTTAGGAATCTGGTTGCCCAATAGGCCTTATGTTCTAGTTCCACTGGCAAGTGACAGGCTTTTCCATACACAAGCTGGTATGGAGAAGTTCCTATAGAAGTCTGATAAACCCCATCTTTAGGGTTTATCTTGTGTTGAATTTAGATTATTTTGATAACATTTTCTCACATTTAACCGATGAATTAGCATGGTTTTGTTATCTCTCCTGTATTTGTGCTTGAATGTAAAAACATACTGTTTAAGCCTTTACTTTGGTAATTTTAATTCATCCTTGATTTCATAAGATGCCTTGATGTGTTTGCTAGTAATCTCAGGTTAAAATAGGCTAGGCATGGATCAAAGGGACAAGGAAGGAAGCATGCAAGTAGAGAGAAGCACAAAAAGCCAAAGAACTGATCTCGTCTAAGGGCGCGCACGCGCACAAGGCGCTCGCGCGCACATTGCAATATCAACCAGGGACGCGTACACATATTGTGCGCGTCCGCGCGAAGGGCGCACGTGACTTTTAAATGAAACTCGTGCCCAACGATTTTTGGGAAGCTATGGGGCCCAGTGCAACCAACTTTGGCACCAAAATGCATTAAAAGGACCAAGGATTGAAGAGGAAGGCATCATCTTTCATCAATAGTTCATACATAGACATTAGGATTAGTTTAGAGATAGTTTCTAGAGAGAAGCTCTCACTTCTCTCTAGAATTAGGATTAGGTTTAGGTTAATCTCTCTTCTTAGATCTAGGATTAACTCATGCTTTGATTTACTTTTCCTTTATCAATCCTCACTCTTCCCTTCTTCTTCTCTCTAGTTATGTACTTTAATTCTTGCAATTCTTCATTTTGTTGTGGATCTAATGTTGTTCTTTTGTTTTCTTTCAATAATACAATTTGAGGTAATTCATGATAATTGTGATTTCCTTGATTGTTGTTGTTAATTCTTTACATTCAATTGTAGTTAGAATTCATTCTTGTTGTGATTTACTATATTTCTCTTTTGTACCTTCCAAGTGTTTGATGAAATGCTTGGGAGAATATTGTAATAGAAATTTATGTTCTTGGCTTGGGAAGATAACTTAGGAACTCTTGAGTTACTAATATCCAAGTGATTGATAGTTGATAGCCATTGACTCTAGCCTTCATTAATTCAAGTAGTGAACTAGGATTTATGGACTTGGATTGATACAACTCACTTGACTTTCCTTTGCTATTAGCTAGAGGATGACTTAGTGAGATTGATCCTTGCTACTATCATGATTGTGATTAGTGATAATGATATAGGTCCTTGATCATCAACCATTGCCAAGACCATTTTGTTAATAAAATTTCATTTCCATTTACTTTTCATTTGTCTCATCTAAAACCCCCAAAATAAACAAGTTCATAACCAATAACAAGAACACTACCCTGCAAGTCCTTTGAGAGACGACCCAAGGTTTAAATACTTCAGTTTATAGATTTTAGGGGTTTGTACTTGTGACAAACAAATTTTTGTATGAAAGGATTATTGTTGGTTTAAAGACTATACTTTACAACGAGATTTCATTAATGAAATTCTAAACCGTCAAAAATCTAATCATCAAAATGGCACCGTTGCTGGGGATTTGCAATGGTGTTATGTTATTGGTTATTGTACATATGTGAATAGTGTGAATATCTTGCTTTTTGCTTTATTTGCTAGTTGTAGAATTTTGTTTCTCTTGTTTTCTATTAGTTTTTGTTTTTATTTTCTCTTTCTACTATGAATTCTCACTTTGGCTATGAGTTTGGTTCTAACTATGTTGTAGGATATGGAAGCTATAATGGGAACATGCATCAAGGATTTGGAAATCAAGGATGGGAGGAATCTCAAGCTTATGAACAATCTTCATGGCAACAACCTCCTCCGAACTCTTATGGGTATAATCCCCATCCTAATGCATATTAATCTAATATATATGATGACCCTCATTGTGGTTGTCAACCACAATCATCATATACATGTGAACACCCTTCTCAACATAGCTTTCCACCATACTCACAAGCCTCTCCATACCAAGCACCTTCCTATGATCCATATCCACGATATGACCAATCACCTATATCACATTCTTATGACCACTATGAGCAAGAACCTTTAGAACCACCACAACCCTACCAAGATTACTACCAAGAACCACCTCAATGCACACCATCTCCACAATTTTACCAAGAAGAACCACCTTCTTACCATGAACCCTCTCTCCAACATAATGAACCTTCTTACTCACCCCAAGTCCCAATAGACGATCCTCTCACCTTGTTACTTCAAGGACAAGAAGCCATGAAGCGGGATACATTTGCGTTTGTAACCAATTTGACCAAGGTGGTGCACGCTTTAGCCCATCAATGTTTGAATACTCAAGTTATCCCCGTAGCCTCATGTGGAAAGCCCAAGGAAGAGCAAAATATGGAGGAAATATCGGATAATCTGGTGAAAAAGGAAGAATCGGTAATAGTAATGGAGCAATTGGAGAAGCCTACAATTATTGAAACAAAGGAGGAAGTGGTCCAAAAATTAAGAGATGCGAAACTACCATGTGAATCTCAACAACCTCCAGAGCATATCAAGATCAAAGAATACGAGAAGGTTAATCAAGAAATAGATTCAATCATAGAGGAATTTTTATCTACAATTGAACCTCTTCCTAGTAGACTTGAAGTTGAAACCGTAGAAGAATGTGCACAACCTCCCAAGGAAGAAGAAGTTGGCATGGTGTATATTGAAATTGAAGAATATGAAGAGGTTGATCAAGAGATGGATTTATTCATCAATGAATTCCTATCCTAAATTTCAGCTATCGGATACCAAATCTGCTGAAGATGTGTTTCTAGAGGAATTTCAGCACTGTCTTTGTAACAACCCTGATTTTCGTGTACGCGAGATCTTTTCTAAAGGCACGGAATTCTCCGGAAGATCAGTAAAGGGAACACCTCTGTTATATCATCAAGCATCTCAATCCTCATTATCATTATGTCATCCTTAAGCTAGAACCTCCTTTGAGGCAAGCTCGATAATGCAATCGCGAAGAACCTAGTTTTTGAACTGTATCGGTTGGCAGTTTTGATTCTGATTCTCGTAAATAGTCTTTGTTTGACGAACCAGACTCGATTCATGAGAGGATAGAGATAATAGTATAATATTATCATTATATTAGTATTAGAAAATGCTTGAATGATATTATAAGGTTACCTGGTCTGTTTTTGTTAAAAACAGAAAATCGATTTAACCGGGTTTATGGTTTACTGGTGTAGCTTAGCACCAGCACTCTCTAATGACTTTAGCAATGCTAAGGCCTCATTATTCATGTTTTAGCTCAGAAAATAATTTTTAGAGATGTTTTTACGAGTGTTCCGATACACCTAGTTTTAGTAGTTGTACACCAGAGATATTTTAATATTATTTTAATCCACCTCCAAGCCAACCAATCACAACTCACCCTACACCCCCAAAACCCCCAAGGCTGCCTCATTTGCTCATTGTGGTCGAAAATCACCAAGAGAAAAAGGAGAGAAAGTTCTTGGTTCATAAATCTTCAAAGCTTGATTTCTTCTGAACTAAAACTCAAATCAAAACTCCGATTTCACCAAAATGATCCTCTCTTCTTCCTCTACATAACCATGTGACTTATCAAGGCTGGAAATAAGGTGATATGGCTGTCTCCCTCCCTCTTCAATTCGGTTTTCAAGGAAAACCATGTAAACATGTGTTTTCTTGATGTTTTTCCTTAGGAATCATGCTTAACTTGACTTGAGGGCCAAGAAACGTGAATTTCCAGAAAGTCTAAGGTGAGATATCTCTTCCTAACATGCTGAGTGAGATTTAGTCAGTTGAGAGTTTTCGGATTTAAAGTTGTTCTTGATGTGATTTAGGAGGAAAAAGTGCTTAAGGACCACCTGAAAGTTTAACCGAATTAGGAACAGCAAATCAAGGTAGGGTGTCACGAAATTAATCTTGATTATTTGTGTTTGAGATGTGTGAATGTTTTATGATTTGGCTGTGCTAAAAAGTGGTTGCATATATGATTGATTCTTGGTGAAAATTTGGTGAAATTTTGATGAAATTTGATGAAATTCAAGCTATGAATGTGTGTTCTTATGGCTGCTGGAAAACGAAACCCTAGGCCCTAAATTGGGGTTCAATTTGTGTTAAAATAATGTAGAAAAGATGGGGTTTTAGTGGCTGGGAATTTATTTTGAATTTTGGTAAAAATCGGTTGCTGAAAAGAATGAAAAACGGGTAAAATCAAAGAAGGAATCTGAAGAATTTACGAAGAACACGAAGAACACTTTGAATGTGGTGAAGAACATTGAATAACACCTTTTAGATCTTAGAAAGGGCAAGGAAGTCAAATTTTTGGTGTTTAAGGGGTTATTTGGTAATTTTTGAAAGTTAGGATGGTTAAAGTAGAAATATTAAAAGTTACCGGGGTAAAAAGTTAATTTTGAAAGTGAAAAGGTAAAGGCAAGGTAATTTTCGAAAAATTAATGATAAAATAATAAATAATAATAAAATATTAAATAATAATATTTAATTAAAAATAATATTTTAATAAAAATAATAAAATAATGTGAAAAAGGCAGTTTTCTGTAAAAGCTTTAGAAAGACAACTTTAAGTGCAGAATCTCATAATTACCTTCATAAAACACTTAGGGAGTGATAAGAACATATTAGTGAGGCAAAGATAAATAAAAGATAAAAAGTTGAAGAAAAGATAAGAATCGAAGAAAAAGTCTGTAATGTTTTAATGATAGAAAAACAGATAGAATTAGTGAACGAACTAGGCAACATAGTTAGTCCTTGAGTTGCGATTAGGGTTAGGTATAATATGAAAAGTTAAACTGTTTCAGTATAGACTTAATGAACCTATACTTGGGACAAGCTAACTATTCATACCGAAATTTACATAAGCTTTAAATACATACGTTAAGCAGAGAAATCAGAGCAGAATAAAGTAACACAGAGAACATAGTAACCAGAACAGAGTAAAGAGATACGAAGGAAAAAGAGTAATATGATAAAGAGAAATGATTTGAGCCAGGATTTTGTACAAGTGAAAGATGTAAAGTTTGTATAGTATGGTTGAACAAAGAAAGAGAGAGATATTGTATAAGAATATGTAACTGGAGATGAATAATGAGAATGATAACTTATGATGACAATTACACTGATTCTGTTGAGGAAAAGTATTCAGTTTATGAAATTGTTGGAAAGGATGTGGGTTTTGTCCCGCTTGCGTATTTATGATTATAAAAGAGAATAAAAAGCAGAGGACCTGTTGAAAGGTCATTGTTGCTTGAGGCAACCCAAGAGATATTTAGTTGTTGCTTGAGGCAACCCAAGAGATATTTATTTGTCGCTTGAGGCAACCCAAGAGATGTGTTTATTCATTTGTTGCGTTATGGCAACTCCTGAGATATTTGTGTGATGATCTGCTGCGTGAAGGCAGTCAGATAGATGGTGGTGCGACCACTGAGAATGTTTCCTGCGGTACAGATCCATGTTTTAATTCTGTAAGGCATAGGGGTTATTTCCTGCTACAGAAGTACCGTGACCACCTGTTCCATTTCTGTAGTGGCAGAGGGGTTATTTCCTGTATACAGAAGGTGCGTCGGCGTACATCCCTGTAGTGGCAGATGTGTTATTTCCTGCGTGCAGTGGACCCTGTGGTGGCAGAGGGGTTATTTCCTGTACACAGGGGTATAGCCAATAGGAAAGCCTTATCCAGACAGAGATTGCTGGATAACGTCGGGAGCGGGTTAGTAACCGATAGATGAGCTCATTACCTGCACTAGGACTAGACATGCATCATTCTCTGTTGCATTCCTTTCTGTGTGTGATCTATTTCTTTGTGTTTGTCTGCTTGTATGTTATTTCTATGTTTTATTTTCTTGTATTCTTTTGTTGTGTTCTGCTTTCTATTGTCTCTACTTTCTGTTTCTGTCTTTATCTTTTGTTTACTGCTTCGCTATATTCTATTATTCGTCTGCTAATCGACCCCAAATAAATGAACGTAACTAATAACCCCGACCCTACTAAGAACTCCCCAGTTCTTACCCCTTCTCTCTCCCTTCCCCCTTCAGATGGAAGTAAGAGTACCTCACCATAGTTCGCTGATGACCGTTCGCAAAAAGGGGATTCTGCTCTAGATAGTCTTCTGAGTCTAGGGTGAATATCGTTCTTTGTTTATATGCATATACCGTGAGACCAGCCAATGTTTGCACCCCGTTCGTATGTGCACTTTAGCCTAAATCATGTGTACGAGACTCCTGTTGTGTGGCTACTTGATGAGTTACCAGAGAGACGTCCTATGGCAATGTCTGATCGTGCAGAGGAGTAGCAGATGATGTTCTATCATTTGATGACGTTCCACCTAACTTGAGTTTTGAAGACTTAGAACGTACTTTCCCTCGCTTTAGTAGTTTAGAGGGACTAGATGAGTATAGAGTCTAGGCTAGCCTAGGTGCCAGCTTAGGGACTTCTTGGACAGGTCAGTACCTAGGATGTTGTATGTATGTATATGTATATAGTTATTATCTAGCTATATCTAGGGGTGTTCTAACTAAAGGCCTATACTCTAACAAAGGCCGGATAAGTGAATGTTGCTAGCTACTCGTGATGTATTTATGTGTGGTTGTTTACAATTGACTTATCTGCTATTACTTGTGAATTGATTATGAGTGATTCCGTCTATTAATCCAAATGTTTTCAAAAAAAAAATACACCTCGCAAATTAACTACGCTTTTAACAACGAATCAGGCTCATATAATAAATAATAGATAATAATTAAGAGGACAAATTGGTAGCGCTCAGTTTCCAGTATGATCTAGACATATTGAAAATTGGGTCGTTACAGTCTTAGTATCATTAGTGGGTGTTGCAATAGCTTTAACCCATTTGGATACATAATCCACTGCCACCAGAATATAAGTGTTTGAGTATGATGGTGGGAAAGGCCCCATGAAGTCAATACCCCATACATCAAACAACTAAATCTCCAAGATCCCTTGTTGAGGCATGGCATAACTGTGAGGCAGATTGCCAGATCTCTGGTAATTGTCACAATTAAGTACAAACACTTGGGAGTCTTTATAAAGAGTAGGCCAGTGGAAGCCACATTGGAGGACTCTTGTGGCTGTTCGCTCACTTCTAAAATGTCCTCCATACTGTGATCCATGGCAGTGCCAGAGAATCTTCTGTGCTTCTTCTTTAGGCACATATCTACGGATTACTCCGTCTGCACATCTCTTAAAGAGATATGGTTCATCCCAAAGATAGTACTTTGCATCCGTGATCAATTTCTTTGATTGCTGCCTACTATACTCTTTGGGTATGAATCTTACTACCTTGTATTTTGCAATGTCTGCAAACCATGGCACTTCCCAGATGGCAAAGTGGTGCTCATCCAAAAAGTTTTCAGAGATCTCAGTAAGAGGGAGAGACGCCCCTTCTACTGGTTCTATTCGGGACAGGTGATTTGCTACTTGGTTCTCTGTCCCTTTTCTGTCTCTTATTTCTATATTAAACTCCTGCAGAAGCAACACCCATCTGATGAGTCTGGGTTTTGAATCCTGTTTTGTGAGTAGATATTTAAGAGTAGCATGGTCAGTGTATGCAATCACTTTTGATCCTACTAAATAAGATCTGAACTTGTCAATGGCGTAAACCACTGCAAGTAACTTTTTTCTGTGGTTGTGTAGTTCTTCTGTGCGTCATTTAAAACACAACTGGCATAGTAAATGACGTGCAGAAGCTTGTCATGCCTTTGTCCCAACAATGCACCAATGGCATGGTCACTGGCATCACACATAATTTCAAATGGTAATGTCCAGTCTGGTGCAGAGATGACTGGTGCTGTGACCAGCTTAGCTTTCAGAGTCTCAAACGCATGCAGACACTCCTTATCAAAGATAAATGGCATGTCAGCAGCTAGCAGATTACTCAGAGGTTTGGCAATTTTTGAAAAATCTTTTATAAACCTCCTATAGAATCCTGCATGCCTCGGAAAGCTTCTGATTGCCTTAACATTGGCAGGTGGTGGTAATTTTTCAATTACCTCTACCTTAGCTTGATCCACCTCTATTCCCTTGTTCGAAATTTTGTGCCCAAGGACAATTCCTTCAGTCACCATAAAGTGACATTTTTCCCAGTTTAAAACCAGGTTAGTCTCTTGGAACCTCTTTAGAACAAGTGCTAGATGGTCAAGATAGGAGCTGAATGAGTCTCCAAATACTGAAAAGTCATCCATGAAGATTTCCAGAAATTTTTCTACCATATCAGAGAAAATAGAGAGCATGCACCTTTGAAAGGTTGCAGGTGCATTGCACAGGCCAAATGGCATCCTTCTGTATGCAAATACTCCAGATGAACATGTGAATGCTATTTTCTCTTGATCTTGGGGATCTACTGCAATTTAATTATAACCTGAATATCCATCCAGGAAGCAGTAGTATTCATGACCTGCCATTCTTTCTAGCATCTAGTCTATGAATGGTAAAAGAAAATGATCCTTTCTGGTGGCTGTATTGAGTCTTCTATAATCAATACACATATGCCACCCTGTAACTGTTCTTGTAGGAACCAGTTCATTTTTTTCATTATGAACCACTGTCATACCACCCTTCTTAGGGATGACTTGGACAGGACTTACCCAGGGGCTATCAGAAATGGAATAAATAATCCCAGCCTCTAGTAATTTAGTGACCTCCTTCTGCACCACCTCCTTCATGGCTGGATTCAGCCGCCTCTGTGGTTGAACCACTGGCTTAGCGTCACCCTCCAATAGGATCTTGTGCATGCATCTGGCTGGGCTAATGCCCTTAAGATCACTGATGGACCACCCAAGAGCTGTCTTGTGTGTCCTCAGCACTTGAGTTAGTGCTTCCTCTTCCTGTGGCTTTATGGTAGAGCTTATGATTACAGGAAAGGTATCACCTTCTCCCAGAAATGCATATTTCAGGGATGGGGATAATGGTTTGAGCTCGGTTTTGGGAGGTTTCTCCTCTTCCTGAGGGATTTTCAGAGGTTCTATTATTCTCTTTGGTTCCTCCAAATCAGGCTGAGCATCTTTAAAGATATCCTCTAGCTCTGATTCGAGACTCTCAGACATATTGACCTCTTTTACCAGAGAGTCAATAATATCAATGCTCATGCAGTCATTTTGGGTGTCTGGATGCTACATAGCTTTGACAACATTCAACTTAAACTCGTCCTCATTGACTCTCAGGGTCACTTCCCCTTTTTGGACGTCAATGAGGGTTCGTCCAGTTGCTAGGAAAGGTCTTCCTAAAATGAGAGTTGCAATCTTGTGCTCCTCTATTTCTAGCACCACAAAGTTAGTGGGAAAGGCAAATGGCCCAACCTTGACAATCATGTCTTCAATCACGCCTGATGGGTATTTAATAGAGCCATCAGCAAGTTGGAGACATATCCAGGTTGGTTTGACTTCTTCAGTCAAACCAAGCTTTCTGATAGTAGATGCAGGTATTAGGTTGATACTTGCCCCAAGATCACATAAAGCTTGCTTGGTACAAGTATCCTCTAATGTGCATGGTATCGTAAAGCTTCCAGGATCTTTAAGCTTCTCAGGTAAGCTTTTCAGAATGACTGCACTGCATTCTTCAGTGAAGTAAACTTTTTCAGTTTCCCTCCAATCTTTCTTATGACATAAGATCTCTTTCATGAACTTAGCATAAGAGGGTATTTGCTCAAGTACCTCTGCAAATGGAATCTTTATTTCAAGAGTCCTGAGATAGTCTGCAAAGCGGGTAAAATGCTTATCCTGTTCTGCTTGACGGAGTTTTTGAGGATAAGGCATTTTGGCTTTGTATTCCTCAACCGTAGTTGCTGTAGGTTTATTGCCTACAGACGTGGGTTGAGAAGCCTTTTTAGAGGGGGTGCTATCAGCACTTGTATATGTCTGATCTCCCACTGGCATTTGAATGCCAGGGGTGGAAGCTGGAGTGGCGTTAGACGCCAACTCCTTACCTGTTTCTGGCGTCTAAACACCAGAACTGTGCTTCCTTTAGACGTTCAATGCCAATTCCTTGCCTGTTTCTGGTGTTGAACGCCAGGACTAAGCATGGGTTGGGCATTCAACGCTAGCTTTCCACCCCTTTTCTGGTGTTTGAGCACCAGAATTATTCCTCTCTGGGCTCTGATTGTCCTCAGAGGGATTTTGGGTAGCAGTTTGTTCATTTCTTGGCTTCCTGCTGCCTTGAAGTGAGGTATTTAATGTTTTCCCACTTCTTAATTGAACTGCTTGGCACTCTTCTGTTATTTGTTTTGATAACTACTGTTCTGTTTGCTTCAACTGAACTTCCATATTCATATTAGCCATTCTTGTTTCTTGCAATATCTTCTTGAATTCAGCTAACTGTTTTGTTAGAAAATCTAATTGCTGATTGAATTCAGTAGCTTGATCTGTAGGACTGAGTTCAGCAGTTACTGTTTTAGCCTTTTCGTTGATGGAAGGTTCACTGCTTAGGTACAGATGCTGATTTCTGGCAACTGTATCAATGAGCTCTTGAGCTTCTTCAATTGTCTTTCTTATGTGTATAGATCCACCAGATGAGTGGTCTAGATAAATCTAAGCTTTCTCTGTAAACCCATAATAAAAGATGTCTAACTGCACCCACTCTGAAAACATTTCAGAGGGGTATTTTCTTAGCATCTCTCTGTATCTTTCCCAAGCATCATAAAGGAATTCATTATCTCATTGTTTGAAGCCTTGGATGCTCAGCCTTAGCTGTGTCATCCGTTTTTGGAGGAAAATAGTAATTCAGGAATTTTTCTGACAACTGTTTCCATGTCTTTATGCTGTCCTTAGGTTGGTTATTTAACCACCTCTTAGCTTGGTCTTTTACAGTAAATAGAAACAGTAACAATCTGTAGATATCCTGATCTACTTCCTTATCATGTACTGTGTCAGCAATTTGTAAAAACTGTGCCAGAAACTCTGTAGTTTATTCCTGTGGAAGACCAGAATACTGGCAACTTTGCTACACCATGATAATGAGCTGAGGATTCAACTCAAAGCTACTGACTCCGATGGAGGGTATACAGATACTACTCCCATATGAAGCAGTAGTAGGGTTAGCATATGACCCCAGAGTCCTTCTGGACTGTTCATTTCTACTTAGGTCCATGATGGAGAAAGGGAGATGATGTGGATTTATTTTATTATATAAAAAAATTATTTTCGAAATAATAAGATAGAATAAAATAAAAACCAAAATAAAAGACAAAAAATAAAAATAAAAAAATAAAATAAAAAATAACAAATTTGAAAATATTTTATGAAGATTTTCGAAAAAGTGGTTAGGATATTTTTGAAAAAGATATGATTTGAAAAATTTTGACCAAGTCAACCCAAGTAATTCGAAAATTATGAAAAATTAAAGGAAAAGATATTTTTTTATTTTTGAATTTTATGATGAAAGAGAAAAACACACAAAAGACACAAGACTTAAAATTTTTAGATCTAATGCTCCTTGTTTTTCAAAAATTTTGGAGGAAAAACACCAAGGGACACCAAACTTAAAAATTTTTAGATCAAAATACAAAGAAGACTCAAGAACACCTTGAAGATTCACAAGAACAATAAGAACAAAAGAAAGAACACAAAACTTAAAATTTTTAGAAAACCAAAATAAATTTTTGAAAATTAAAGAAAATTAACAAGAGAACACCAAACTTAAAATTAGGCACAAGATTTAATCAAAGAAAAATTATTTTTGAAAAAGTTTTAAAAAGAAGATGCCTAATTGCCAAGAACATAAACCAACGCTCTAGCCAACTGAGCTATAAATTTAACGTGATAAATAATTTTTTTTTTGAAAACTAAAAATTTGAAAAAGGACAAGAAAAACAAGAAAAGACACAAAACAAGACAAACTAAAGATCAAACAAGAAAAATTTACAAGAACAATTTGAAGATCATGAAGAACACATGCATGAATTTTAGAAAAATGCATAAATTTTTAAAAACATGCAATTGACACCAAACTTAAAACAGGACACTAAACTCATAGAAAAACTAAAAATTAATAAAGAAAAATAATATTTTTGAAAATTTTTTTTAAAAGGGATAATAAAAGATGCAATTCTAGTGACTCTAAACCAAAAAGACTAATTTTTCCTAATCTAAGCAACAAGATTCACTGTCAGTTGTTCAAACTTAAACAATCCTCGGCAACGGCGCCAAAAACTTGGTGCACAAAATTGCAATCACACTTTTGCAATCCGCACAACTAACCAGCAAGTGCACTGGGTCGTCCAAGTAATACCTTACGTGAGTAAGGGTCGAATCACACGGAGATTGTTGGCTTGAAGCAAACTATGGATATCTTATTAATCTTAGTCAGGATACCAATTATAGTTATCAATTGACTTGCAAATAAACAAGAGAGCATGGATTAATTAATACTTATTATGGAGTAATGGAGAATATGTTGGAGTTTTGGAGATGCTTTGTCTTTTGAATTCCTGTAACATAATGCTTCCTCACTTTCAAACATGCAAGGCTCCTTCCATGGCAAGCTGTATGTAGGGTGTCACCGTTGTCAATGGCTACTTCCCATCCTCTCAGTGAAAATGGTCTAAATGCTCTGTCACAGCACGGCTAATCATCTGTCGGTTCTCGATCATGTCGGAATAGGATCCATTGATCCTTTTGCGTCTGTCACTACGCCCAACACTCGCGTGTTTGAAGCTCGTCACAGTCATCCAATCCTTGAATCCTACTCAGAATACCATAGACAAGGTTAGACCTTCCAGATTCTCAAGGATGCTGCCAATGGATTATAGCTTATACCACGAAGATTCTGATTAAAAAATCTAAGAGATACTCATTCAGTCTAATGTAGAATGGAGGTGGTTGTCAGGCACACGTTCATGGGTTGAGAATGATGATAAGGGTCACGGATCATCACCTTCTTCAGTACAAATTTCAGATCTAAAAATGTCATGAGATACCAAATAAGTCTCTAAAAGTTGTTTAAATACTAAACTGGTAACCTAGATTTACAGAAAATGAGTAAGCTAAGATAGATGGTGCAGAAATCCACTTCTGGGGCCCACTTGGTGTGTGCTGGGGCTGAGACTTGAGCTTCTCACGTGCCTGGGCTATTTTTTGAGTTAAACACCAGGTTGTAACCTGTTTCTGGCGTTTAACTCCAACTTGCAACCTGTTTCTGGCGCTGAACGCCAGAATGCAACATGGAACTGGCGTTAAACGCCAGTTTACGTCATTTATCTTTGCGCAAAGTATAGACTATTATATATTGCTGGAAAGCCCTGGATGTCTACTTTCCAACCCAATTGAGACCGTGCCAATTGGACTCCTTTAGCTCCAAGAAATCCATTTCGAGTGCAGGGAGGTCAGAGTCCAACAGCATGAGCAGTCCTTTTTCAGCCTGAGTCAGATTTTTGCTCAGCTCCCTCAATTTTAGCCAGAAAATACCTGAAATCTCGGAAAAACACAAACTCATAGTAAAGTCCAGAAATATGATTTTTGCCTAAAAACTAATAAAAATATACTAAAAACTAACTAAAACATACTAAAAACTACATGAAATTACCCCTAAAAAGCATATAAAATATCCGCTCATCAGCCACAAAATCCTAATTACCCAAAGCTAAATAGATTATGTGTCATGTATCCAGATTAGTGCAGGTAATTAGTAATTTTGGAGAAATTTACTTTAATGCTGTGTTTAGGTGAGAGACCTCTCCCAAGGGTCACAAGAACGCATCTAGAATAAGGGTCATACTCCCGTTCTACCTAGATTTATAAAATTAAGAACAAAAGTAATCCAATAGATGCCTTGATGTGGTTGTTAGTGATTTCAGGTTGAAAAGGCTAGGAAGGGATCAAAGGAATGAAGAGGAAAGCATGCAAAGTGGAGAACACATAGAAAAGCCAAAGATTTGGATATATTCATCCATGCGCACAAGCGCTTGACGCGCACGCGTGGATCGCGAGAACCCAAGGGGCGCGCACGCGCACTGTACGTGTATGCATCGGCGCCGGCACGTGATTTTAAAGTGAAAACACGCCAAGCGAATTCTGAGAAGTTGTGGGACCCAGTTGGCGGCCAACTTTGGTGCCAAAGTGCTTTAAAAGGGCCAAGAATTAAAGAGCAAATGGGATTCCACCATTTTTACACACATTAGGATTAGGATTAGTTAGTTTAGAGAGAGAAGCTCTCACTTCTCTCTAGAATTAGGACTAGGTTTAGATTAGAATTTCTAGATCTAGGTTTTAATTCATGTTCTCTTCTACTTCTACTTCTCAATTCCTTGTTGTTACATTCATCATTCTTTTATTCTTTTTGTTGTAATTTCCTTTATGTTGCTTCAATGCTTTATTGTAGATCTACTCTTATTCCTTCTCTTTTCTTTCAATTCAATTTAAGGTAATTCATAATAATTGTGTTTCTTTTAATTTGTTGTTGTTTAATTCCTTGCAATTGAGTAGTGTAGATTTACTTTCCTTGCTATTTCTACTATGCTTCCTTTAGATGCCTTCCAGGTGTTTGATAAAATGCTTGGAAGGATGTTAGAGTAGATTTTAGTGCTCTTGGCTTGGAGAGGTAACTTAGGAACTCTTGAGTTACTAATGTCCAAGTAATTGATGATTGGGAGCCATTAACTCTAGTTCTCACTAATTGATTTGGTGGAGAATTAGGACTTATGGACTTGGATTGATATAGCTCATTTGACTTTTCTTTACTAGTTACTAGTTAGAGGATGATTTAATGGGATTAATCCTTGCCAATTCTCATGTTGTGGTTAGTGATTAGGATAGAGATCCTTGACCACCAAACCTTGCCAAGACCTTTTTGTCATTTGATTTCCTTTACCATTTACTTTTAATGTTTCTCATCCAAAACCCCAAAAACATACCTCATAACCAATAACAAGACACTTTATTGTAATTCCTAGGGAGAACAACCCGAGGTTTAAATACTTCAGTTATTAATTTTAGGGGTTTGTTACTTGTGACAAACAAATTTTTGTATGAAAGGATTATTGTTGGTTTAGAAACTATATTGCAACGAGAATTTATTTGTGAATTTCTATACCATCAAAAATCCGTTCATCACCCCCCGAAGGATGAATCTTTTCCCTTTTATATCTAACCTAATTTTGATTTAAAGATAAAATAAAATAATAAATCCTATAACTAAAAGATATTGTCTGTAAATAAATATTACAAAAATAAAAGATAAGATAACTAATAAAAGCTAAATCCATTAGAGATGCTCCAAAAGTGTGGGCTTGGTTCAGATTGTCTGGCGCTAACGGGCATTTAACACTCCCAATGGGTAAAAGCATTCCTGGTTGAAGGATGTTGCTGGCGCTAAACGCCAATTGAGCATTTAGCGCCCAGAGGAGTAATATCAACTCTTCTCATTTTAGCACAAAACTCTGCCCAATTACTTCACCTAAAATAAATAAAAACACTAAAATACTCAAAGTAGCATCCAAAGAGAATTTTAATACTAAAACAATATAAAACTTAATAAATTCTAACTAAAAATGACTAGAAAACAAGGGAAAAATAGGTACAAGACGCTCACGCATCACAACACCAAACTTAAACTATTGCTTGCCCTCAAGCAACTAAAACAATATATTACTGAGAAGAGAAGAGAAAAACGCCTAAGGCTTGAGTGTTCCTTTAAGCTCATGTCTAAGTACTGAGTGGGGCTAATGACATTGTAACTCTGAATAGTTTTCGCATCTCGCTATCCTTTGAAGCTCAGAAATATTGATGTCTCTCAGCACTAGAACCTAGATGATATTATGGACTTTCTTTCTCATGAAGCTCTAATTAATCCTTGAATACAACTTTTTCTTTTCTTTTCTTTTGGTACTTTACACCTTGAGCCTAGCCGTGACTCTAAGTGTTTTTTCTTCAAGCTTAACTTGATACAATAACACCATAAGCACTTAATTGAGTACTCTTTGAGTTCTAATCTTTCTTTTTATTTCTCCCAGACAGTGGTGCTCAGAGCCTTTGGCATACTCTGTAATTATACTTGGTCACAACTATTAGTGCTCTGTCTCAAGGATTACTTGACACATTCACATGACAAGCATATGGTTAAGGAAAATAACTTTATTGAGCTTTAGATTAATTTTGACCCTCCTAACCGTTAATGCTCAGAGCTTTGGACCTTTCTTTTTATTTTCTTTTTCTTTTTGTTGTTTGTTTTGCTTCAAGGATCAATGTCTTACTTAGTTAGAGAGTCCATCATACTTCTCTACGTTCCTGTGCCTCAAGAATCAACACTCTTAACTTCAACATCAAATATGCACGGTTTATTCTTACATTCAAAATTAAAGATAGTGCCACCACATTAAAGTAACTAGAAAGACTCATAATATATAACTCAAGCCTCATGCAGTTTACTATTTCTTTTCCTTTTTCTTTTGATTTTTCAAGCTTAGTAAGTAATACATGAGACATCTTTCAAAGTAAATATAACATAACAAAATAAATACTAGAGTAGAAAGCAATAAAAGACTCTAATGATCATGGAAAGACTCAAAATCGAAAATAGGAAATAAGATAAAATACTAAAAAATAGGAAATAGGATAGACATAAGGTAATGAGACTCAACCACCTCAGACATGGTGGCTGCTGCTCCTTCCCGTGAATCCACTCTAGCGCTTCAGCTCCTCTGGCTCACACTCCTGCCTCTGCTGCTTCTCTATCAGCTGATAGAGGAGGGCAAAGTGGCTCTAATGCTCATGTCATAGCTTATCCATAGCAGATATCAGCTGTCCAATGGATGTTGCTAGCTGAGCCTAGTACTCGCACAGAGGAAGATAGTTTCCCTAAGATAACTCAGGGAGCTCCTACTGAGGAAGGGAAACTGGCTCCTGAGGTGGTGCTTGTCCATGCTTCCGAGCATACTCCATACACCTCCTAGTGATCGGTCTATCAACTATAATAAGAATGTCTCTATCAATCTAGATATTCGCAGCCTCGTATAAGCAAAGAATGAGGAGGGAGAAAGCTAATATAACAGAGGTAGAAATGTTTGCTGATATGATGTATATCTCTAGAGGGATCACACGGTGAACTTCTACTTCATTGCCGAGCATGATGTAGTGAATCATCATAGCTCGGTCCATAGTAAACTCGGACCGGTTACTAGTGAGGAGGATGGACCGTTGAATGAACTCTAGCCATCCTCTAGCAACTGGCTTTAGATATGCCTTCCCAACTGGTATGGCTGGTCCTTGGCATCCTTCTTCCACTATGCTCTGGATAGGCATATATCCTTGAGGACTTGATCCAATCTCAGATCAGTGATGTGAGAATTAGTGTTGGTCTAGAATTTCTCAAAAATAGAATTTATCCGTTGCACGCATAATCTAGACCAACAATTAATTCTCAATCAAAGTTTAAAATAAAGATTGTCATAATTCAAAACAAATATAAACTGGGAGTTTCAAGTTCTGGGTCGTCTTCCCTAGGAGTTGCAAAGGAAGTGCTTAATTATTGGCTATGAGGGAATGTGGGTTGATGGCTAGAGGTAAGAAATGTAAATAACAAGGAATTTAAAAGGCAAGAAAATAAATAAGCATGGAATGAAGGAAGTATGCAATAACTAAATATCAAAGGCAATTAAACTCAAGGAAATAAAGCAAAAGTAAAAAAAATTCAAATACTAAGAAATCTCTTGGAAATAATTGAGAGTTAATGTTACCTATCCTTGCCATTGACCACAAACATATGATGATTATGAAGAGTTAATCCTACTTAGTCAACCTTAACATCGAGGACAAGTCAAATAGGCATAATTGATTTCAATCCACAAGTCCTAGCCAACTCTATTAATGGAAGACTTAGAGTTAGCGAAAACCAAATCAACTAACTACCCTAATATATCAATTAAGAATGGACATCAATGACTCAAGGTCATCAAAGTCCTCAATTCCAAGCCAAGAGTGAGAAGAAACTAAGTAAAAACTAAGCTAAGCATTTTTATCAAACACTTGGTGTTCATGAAAATAAAAATATATTAAATTGCAATAAAAATAAAATCTAAAGCTACTAAGTGAAAAAAAATAATAATAACAACTCAATTAAATAAGAATAAGCAAAGAAACATTAAATTGCATTAATAGAAAATTAAGATTTACAAGATTGTTCATAAAATAAAAAAATGACATAAAAGATAAATTAAGAAGAAGAACTAAGAGAATTAAGACAATAAAGCATGAAAACATAAATGAAACTACATTAAAACAAGAATTAAAATATGAAATTAAAAAGAAATTAAGGCAAAAATCCTAAATTCTAGAGAGAAGGGGGATCTTCTCTCTCTAGAAAACTAACCTAAAACATGATAAATTCTAAACCTAATTGCTCTCCCTTGCTTCCTCTTGAATTAGGGATGAAATAGCTTTAGAAATAAGTTGGATTTGGTTTTGGAGGCCCAAAATTTGCTGTCAGTGAATTGCATTAACGAGGTCACATGTTGGGACTTGTGCGCAAGCACAGATGTGTGCGTACGCACACTTTCTGGTTTTTCCACTTGTGCGTACGCACAAAGGTTGTGCGTACACATAACTGCACGCTTTCACCTATGCGTAGGCACACCTAGTTGTACGAACGCACACTTGCTGAAAAGTTCTAAACTCCATTTCTTCATGAATTCTCCACTTTTACACACTTTTTCTTCATTCCATCAATCCAATCTTTGCCTTACAAGCCTGAAATCACTCAACAAATACATCAAGGCATCAAATGGAATTAAAGTGAATAAAATTTAGCAAATAAGGCCTAAAAAGTATATTTTCACTTTTGAGCACAATTTATGGAGAATTTACAAAACCAAGCTATTTCATTGAATAAGTAACTATCATTCTCTAAGAGACAACTTCATTCTTTCTAAGCCAAATTTCCCTCTGTTCTTGTTTAAATTCCATCTTTTATTCAATCATCAAACAAAAGGACTTAGGACAAACATACATTTCAAACATGATGTAGACATGAGAATGCATAACACAAACATAAAAATGCATAACAAAGGGATCTTAGAAGGTACATCATGTTTCAGATGTACATCTTCTTTATTTATTGAAATACTAAAAGAAACTTCACCACCTTTAAGCTTTGGGTTCCTTTCCTTTGCTTGATTCTCCTTGCTTCCCTTTTCCTTTTGGATCTTGCTTTTTCTTGCTTCTTATTTCTCATTGTTGTTTTGTTTTTGATCCTTCCTCTATCTTTCTCCATATTCCTGAGCTCATCATCCTATCTTTTAGCCTTTCTATGTTGAACTTCACCCTTGCAATTTCCTGTTCTTCTAAAATCTTATGTGCTTCATTGAATGTTTGGATTTTTGGGTTGAGTACTGGGAGTGTTCCACAAATGTAGCTGAGTTTTTCTTGAGTGCACATATCATAATCAATTCTATCTCTGTGTCTAGCTTCTTTAAACATTCTGTTTTCATTGAATTCTCTGTAAAGCTTATCCTCTCTATCATCCATCCTTTGAAGAAGTTCCCTTTGTTGAGCTTGCTCTTTCCTCAACTGAACCTGCTCTTGTATTACTTTATTCATGGATCTTTCATATTCAGTAGTTGAGTTGTTGATGGCTTCATACATCTTAGTATATTGCTCTTGTTGAAGTTCCATCATGTGCGTTTGATATTCCCTCTGCTGCTCCATCCATTGAGCTTGGGCTCCTCTTTGTTGATCCATCAATTGCCAAAGATCTCTTTGTTGTTGAGCTTGCTCATTTTGGCTTCTTTGAATTTGTGAGTATTGCCCGGAGATTCCTTCTAACGCCGCTTGAAGTTGGTTCATGCTTAGTGCAGCTGGTTCTTCTCTATCGTCTTGTTGTTCTCCTTCTTCTTGCTCCCATTCTTCTTCTTGCTCCTCTTCTTGCCTTGTTTCTTTCCTCCTCTTTCTTCTTGCTAAAGGTTGCCTTTCTAATTGGGTTGTGGTGACATACTCCATTAACTTCTTGGTGATAGGTTTCCCAGTGGAGACTATGTCTGTGGAATCAAATTCTCCAAGTGGCACTCCAGCTTCTTCACATAAACACAAGATAGTGCTAGGATATCCTAGCCAGCCGTCTCTTTGGACACCTTCTGCTATGCTAATGATGTTCTTGGCTATGGTTTCTCCCACATCTATCTCCCCTCCTTTCATTATACAATGAATCATTATAGCTCTGTTCAATGTCACCTCTGAGTTGTTTGAGGTGGAGATTAATGATCTTCTCACTATGTCATGCCATCTTTTTGCTTGAGGTATGAGATCACCCCTTCTGAGTTTGAGTGGTTGTTTGTGTGAGTCCAACACCCAGTCTGTGCCTACTTTACATAAATCACTTAGAACATCCACACACCTTGGGTCATATTTGATCCTCTCCTCATAGCTAGGTTGCTTGAACCGTTTTGGTTTGGTTTTTAGCACTCTATTGATGGTGTCTGGGCTAAATGGAACTACCACTCCTCGTACATAACTCATGTATGGTTCTTCCTCCTCATCTTTCTTTATGACATTAGCATAGAACTCATGGATGAGAAGCATACTTACAATTTGGGGTTGGTCACATAGAAGCTCCCATCCCCTTTTTTTAATCACTTTGTGTATGTCCGGGTATTCCTCATCTTTTAGCTTGAAAGGCACCTCGGGGACAATATCTCTGCTCATCATCCATTTGAAGATGCGTTTATGGTATTCAGATTTGAACCTTCTTTCATCAAATGTGGGTTGCTCTTGCATGGGTTGCTTATCCTTCTTCTTCCTAGCTCGTGTTGATGAGGCCATTGGATTGTGATGGTCGAATCTTCCCAACACCAAACTTGAAGCAATGCTTGTCCTCAAGCATACAAGAAGTGTAAGTAAGTGAGGCTTAGATTGGTAAGCTTATAGGGTAAGAAATGAAGGTTTGAAAGTGATTGAAAGGGATTTGTGGAGTGAAGATGGTACGGGTAGTCTAGAGACTAAAGTTTGTGAAACAAGTAAGAATAATAAGGGGAGTGTTTTCGGATGACTTGGTGAAGCATGGTGGTGGTCTATATATAGAAGTGGAAGTGAAGTGAGATGTTGTTGGGGGTTCATAGTTACTTTGCATGGTGGAAGCATTGTTTTAATGGTTTGGTTGTGGCATGGGAAGTATGAATCTTCTAGCTAATGCATGTTGAGTGTCTTTTCCCAAAGCACAAACTCCAAGGCACATGTGACTTCCTTTTTCTTCTATGTGCATCCATGAACTCCTCTCCCAAGATTCTCCATCACTTCTTTCTTTCACTTCCCTGCAACAAAAATGAAAACTTTGAGATTCTGGAAAACAAACTCTTGACTTTTGCTATCTAAATTTTTTTTTGAAATCCTAATGAGGCCTTAATTAAAATGAAAAATTTAATTCTGAGGGAGTTTTTATATGCTGAATTAAACTAAAATGTTTTTTCTAGCATTTTATGCATGCATGGATACCAAACTTAGTTTGTGACTAAGTGTTGCAAAAAGAGTTCTGCGTTTCTTTAAGGTTTGTCACACCAAACTTAGTGTCTTGCATACACTATATGCTATACTCTCTTTTTTTTGAGATATATGATGCACCCTTCCATTATTAACTACTTAAAGCATAAGAATAAAAGACTTCTGTGCATGGGTTGCCTCCCATGAAGCGCTTGTTTATTGTCCTTAGCTTGACAATGCAGCCTCCTTTTTCATGCTAGCCATAGTACAGTTTCTTCTTTGCTCCAGGGGCCACCAAGATAGAGTTTCACCCTCTGCCCATTGACTGTAAAGGTCTCTTTTGAATTCTCATAAAGTAATTCCACTATCCATGAGGTGATACTTTGGTGATGGTGTATGGACCATTCCATCTAGACCTCAGCTTCCCAGGGAAGATCTTCAGTCTTGAGTTGAATAGCAACACCTTTTGGCCTGGTTCAAATGTTCTTGGAGAGATTCTCTTGTCATGCCACCTTTTTGCTCTTTCCTTGTATATTCTAGCATTCTCATATGCCTCCAATCTGAATTCTTCCAATTCATTGAGTTGTAGTAGCCTCTTTTCTCCTGCTGCTTGAGCATCTAAATTCAAGAGTTGAGTGGCCCAAAAGGCCTTGTGTTCAAGCTCTACAGGTAGATGGCATGCTTTCCCATACACTAGCTGAAATGGAGATTTCCCTATGGGTGTTTTGAATGCTGTCCTGTATGCCCAGAGTGCATCATCCAGCTTCCTTACCCAATCTTTTCTTGTTGTTCCCACAGTTTTCTCCAAGATCCTCTTTAGCTCTCTGTTGCCAAGTTTAGCTTACCCATTTGTCTGGGGGTGATAGGGTGTTGCCACTTTATGAGTTACCCCATATTTATGGAGAAGAGAGTTTAATTGTTTGTTGCAAAAGTGGCTCCCCGCATCACTTACAAGTCCCTTTGGCACTCCAAATCTAGTGAAGATGTTTTTCTTTAGGAATTGCAATACCACATTGGTGTCATATGTGGTTGTGGCTATTGCTTCAACCCATTTCGAAACATACTCCACTGCCACCAAAATGTATTTGAAAGTGTAGGATGGAGGGAAAGGTCCCATGAAGTCTATTCCCCATAGATCAAAGAGCTCCACCTCTAGGATGAACTTTTGAGGCATCTCATTCTTCTTTGTCAGGCCACCTGCTCTTTGGCATTCATTGCAATGAATCACAAAATCCCTAGCATCCTTGAAGATGGATGGCCAGTAGAATCCACTTTGAAGCACCTTTGCTGCAGTTCTTTCAGCTCCAAAATGACCACCATAGCTAGAGTTATGACAATGCCACAATATGTCCTTCATCTCTACCTCTGGCACACATCTTCTAATCATTCCATCTGGGCATCTTTTAAA
>NC_029774.3:64598406-64601044 GCF_000817695.3 Arachis duranensis | reverse complement strand
TATCATTAATTTCATGGTGGTTGCTTGATTTAGAGAAGTTATGCATTTTCACTCCAAATCACTTACTTAGGATACAAGAAAGTGCATAAATGCTAACAAAACAAGTGAATTTAGCTTGAAAAATGGGTATATGATGACTTGTCATCAACGCCGAGAGTTAAAAGATAAGCTCTTAAAACTCAAAGCTGATCTCAAAACCGAGACGGCTCGATCCAGTCACGAAGATAGCCCCCACAATGATCAAGACCCATTCACCAAAAAGAGATCATGAAAGCTAAAGGTCCCAAAGGACTTCAAAGCTCCCAACATGACTCCGTACGACGGCACATCAGATCCAAGCTATCATCTTAGAAATTTCAGAAGCAGGATGTATCTCACAGAGGCCTCAGATGCAATCCGTTATTCTCCATCCAGAAGGACAAAGCCAAACAGAAGCAGCTATCAGGGGTCTCATCAATGGCCTACGAGAAGGACCTTTTAGCCACTCAATATCCAAGAAGCACCCAAACATCTCAAAACGAGGTACAGGAACGGGCAGAGAGGTACATCAATATGGAGGAAAATTCTCGACTAGGAGAGATCTCAAAATCGAACATTCCTACTCCTATCGGGATAAGGATAAAGAGTCCAAGAAAAAAGAAGATCAACATGGAGAGAAGCCTAGAAAATACCACAATTACACCCCCTTCGGGTGTCTGTTGTGGATATCTACCGAGAAATATGCAACACTGAGAAGATCCCATCAACTCGCCCAATCAAAAACCAAAGTGGTCGGACAAGTGGAAGGTCCACCTCACACCAAAGAGGTCGGACAAGTTGAAGGTCCACCTCACACCAAAGAGGTCGGACAAGTTGAAGGTCCACCTCACACCAAAGAGGTCGGACAAGTTGAAGGTCCACCTCACACCAAAGAGGTCGGACGAGTTAAACATCTACCTCACACCAAAGAGGTCGAACGAGTTGAACGTCCACCTCACACCAAAAAAGTCAGACAAGTTGAAGGTCCACCTCACACCAAAGTGGTCGAACGAGTTGGAGGTCCACCTCACACCAAAGAGGTCGGACGAGTTAGAGGTCCACCTCAAACCAAAGAGGTCGCACAAGTTGAAGGTCCACCTCACACCAAAGAGGTCGGACGAGTTAGAGGTCGACCTCACACCAAAGAGGTCGGACAAGTTGAAGGTCCACCTCACACCGAAGAGGTCGGGCGAGTTAAGGTCCACCTCACACCAAAGAGGTCGGACACGAGTTTAAGGTCCACCTCACACCAAAGATATCGGGCGAGTTTAGGGTCCACCTCACACCAAAGAGGTCGGACAAGTTGAAGGTCCACCTCATACCGAAGATATCGGGCGAATTGAAGGTCCACCTCACACCAAAGAGGTCAGACGAGTTGAAAGTCCACCTCACACCAAAGAGGTCGGACGAGTTAAACATCTACCTCACACCAAAGAGGTCGAACGAGTTGAACGTCCACCTCACACCAAAAAAGTCAGACGAGTTGAAAAGGACAACGGAATACGAACAAGCCTTTCGAGATTTCAAAATTCTTGGGGCAATCACCCATTCTTTCCAGACCACGGAAAAGTGAAGAACTCATTACACCTCGCAGTGGGAAGTCAGGCAATAGCCTCAGCACTAGTCAAGATGAAAGTGGCCAACAACCCGTCTACTTCATCAGCAAAGCTCTACAAGGGACCGAACTAAACCATCAACAGATAGAAAAAGGTTGCCTACACCCTCATACTCACCTCTCGATGACTCCACCCATACTTTCAAGCTCACACTATCAAAGTTCGGACTAACCAGCCCATAAAAAGACATCCTACAGAAAATAAACTTAGCTGGAAGAATCCTACAGAGGACAGCTCGGATAATTCGGGGGACCCTGGACAAAACCAAAAAATATCTTGGACAATTCGAGGGACCCTGGACAAAAACAGAAAAAAGCTCAGACAAATCGGGGAAAATGAAGTCTGACACATAGAAACATAGAATGTCCGAGCTAATGCACTTTCAAAACCAGCCAGCACCAACAGCTCGGACAATTCGGGGATATGAGGTCCGGCACATACCTCGGGAGCAGAACGCCCGAGCTGATGCATTTTCAAAACTAGCCAATAACAAACTAGGGGACAATAACAGGAGCCTCATCCAGGCTACATCACAAGACCACAACAAGTCAATGTACTCAGGGTCAGCCACAGTAACACGCATTAAAAAACTATGGAATCCAACCAATTAGACATGCCGTCCAGGATCTTAGTATACATCTCAAAGACATAGGTCAACTATGGGGTTACTACCAAACAACTCGGGCAACAACTCGAACAATAACAGCAAAATATCAGGTGTCAGATACAACAGTAAAAGGGAAACCCCAGGACTCACACGTAGGTCCAGGAGCACCCTTTGGAGGCAACAATGGAGTAAAAACCCAAATACAAAGTCAAAGCTTTACATCAAAAAGCATGCCAACTTCCACATTGCCCCACCAGAGGAGCTCATCAGTGTAACATCACCTTGGCCGTTCGCAAAGAGGGGACTCGACCTCCTCGGACTATTTCCCCAAGGATTGGGACAAGTCAAGTTCCTCATTATAGGGGTGTTCATAAAATGGATTGAGGCAGAGCCCCTA
>NC_029774.3:64593700-64594864 GCF_000817695.3 Arachis duranensis | reverse complement strand
TCCAAGAAAGAGGATTACAAAAATAACTTAGAAGAGACCGACATAACGAAGTCGGACTCCTACTACCAAAGAGTTATAAAAGTAATCCTTGAAAGAGACCTGACAAAGGTCGAAGAAAGAGGATTACGAAATAACTTAGAAGAGATCGACATAAAGAAGTCGGTCTCCTACAACGGACAAGTTATAAAAGTAATCCCTGAAAAAAACCTGACAAAGGTCCAAGAAAGAGGATTACAAAAATAACTTAGAAGGGCCCGATACGAAGAAGTCAGACCAACGAAAGCTACAGCTTGGACCGACAAGAAGAAGTCGGACCAACGAAAAACGTGCATTAAAACGGACATAGCTCTGCCCAAAAAGCCATGGCTCTATGACAAGGCTATCAAAAACTGTTCAAAATGACTAAAAAGTGTTCTACAAAAACACTAAAAAGTCGTCGGACAAATTAGCCCCAAGGACCACCTCGACCAAGCAGAAAGTGGACGAAACCAGAAGTGATCAAAAGAGGTCGGACAATAAAGTACCGACACTCTACAAAGATCCACAAAAAAGGACAAAGACATCTCGCAACGGCCAGAGGAAGGCCAGAAATGCTTTGCTAAAAAATACGAAGTCTTGGAAAAAGAAACTTCTTAAAAGGCAAAAGCACAAATCAAAGACGAGACAGAGCTAAAAAGTCATCCAAACAAACTATAAAAAGGTTCCCCATCGGAACACTACCTAAAAAGTTGTTGGATTATGACTAAAAAGCCCGAACAGTGAAGACAAACAAGTCAGAAGAAGGCTGAAAAAGTCCCCTCAACAAAGTAAAAGGGGCAATATCAGACTCGCACAAGGAGAAACTATTCAAAAGATCGACCAAAGTCAGGATGCTTGAGCATGACTTCCCCGAAGAGATCGAAACTCTGAAAGCACGGTCTCACGGAAAAGTCCGAAACTCAAGCAGGGGCAAAGCCATACAGGTCGACGTCAGCTAAAGAAGAGGTGCAAGTATGATCTCAAAAAAAAGAACAAGCCATAAAGGTTCGAAAACAACCTAAGGCTCAAATGTGCTCAGCCAAAAGGGATACAACTCCACTCAAAGAAGACACAATCTCAAACAGGGCTACAAACGTCATCCAAGATTAAAAAAGTCATTGGACAAATCACTAAAAGTCCGGATAT